>NC_134484.1:258390716-258650716 GCF_040206685.1 Ascaphus truei
ATAAAGATGATTTTTACCTGAGAAGAGAAAGATGAAGTTGGTTAGGATAAGAGATGAGTCCAATGAGTCCAATAATATTCCCTGTTAAACTCCACACTGTATGCCACTTACTGTAAGGGCTACTTTAAAGATGGGCTTCTTTATATGTAGGCTGCTCCCCAGCATAGGCCGTCTGTCACATGACTGTGCTGTGTCAGAGGGGCAATGGCACTCAAAGGGTTAATAGAGAAATCCTGAAACCCTGGCCTGTTGGTATCCCTTGAGAACTGACATGGAGGACTCCTGCTTAAACAGATCAAGCTAGTCTGCTAATTTGTTTGCAAACAGTTCCTCAAAAGCGGAAGCTATTATAAAATCAATGGTAAACATCATTCTTTCATTTCAACCATTTAAACTTGTATGTGTTTCCACTGTCATGTTCCACTGATGTTTAATAATACATGATTCACTGGAATGAAAGTTGCAGGTGGATATCATCAGGGAACAATGGCAACAAGGATCTTACAAATTCCAGAAGAATCTGCACTTGGAGTGTTGCAAAATTTACCAGATTTGCAACCTATGAATTTGAAATTCTTTAGAAAACAGCTTAAATTATTCACAGATCAACCTAGAGTTGCATCCTTGGGAATTGCAAGAAATTATCTCATTTTTTTCTTCCATCTTATAAATGGAAACACTATCTACACATATTGTACAATCGTTTAATGTAGGACAGAATTGTAATATCAAGATAGCCATCTGGCTTGCAGGCTGTGGATACAGGAGATTACGCAGACAATGATATTCAAACAGTGAAGCATTGCAGTGATGTGCAGCACTCAGGGGAATTGAATGAATTAAATTACATTTCAAAAAGACAGGAACAACTATTGTAAATTGACAGGTGGTCTGAGACTTGTCTCTTGTGGTTACAAGATATGTCATCTTAAATTGGGAAAATGACCACAATATGAGACAGACCTGTCAGCATGTTGATATCTTTCACTATCAGAAGATCATCTAGTTTTAATGTATCTATCTATTAGGTTTTACCTATTGAGTTTGTTGCTTTTTGCTAGATCTATAATTCAGTTCTCCGTAATAAATAACTTCGATAATTGAACTATTAAAATGTAGCCTCAGGAATATGTATAGATATTTTAGGTAAAAAAAAAAACATGTATTGCATACTGTATTACATAAATTAATGTTTTAAGGGATATTTCGAAATCCATTAATCTATTTAGGATCTACTGTAGCTTATGACACATTCAAAGCCTTAGATGATCAGTCTGAATAGTTAAAGTAATTTAATATAATCAACACTTTAGAACAATTCAAAACATCAAATGAATTTAACAACCAGAGCAATAACCCATTAACCAGACTTCAACTCAAACTGGTGCCCATCAGTCTAGTGTTAATCACTCATTCCACTGTAAGGAGAGGAGTATGCACTGGTGCGCCAGCATTAAGAAGCTGATTCAAAGGGGTGGGGAAGAAGCTTCTAGTCTTGGCTGCAATGTCCCTTCTGCCTTCTGTTCTATATGTATGTAAATTGTACATACATATACATTTATTTGTGTTTACACATTTTTAAGTTATTTTTCTTATCTACTGTAAGGAACCGGGTCTCCTGCCTCTTCTGCCTACTGCAGCGTATCTCGTGGACCGGCGAATGCCAGTGTTCCTTCTAGGGGCGTGCGAGAACCCCACTAGGCACTAAATGCCATTAATGCTGGTTCTGCCTCCAGGCTTTGCTCGTACTGTGACATCGCGCAGTGCGGCACCCACGCATGCACGCAGAAGCTTCCTCGTTCCTCTGTCTAAAGGGATACACCTGTGCTGTCTCAATCAGCCAACCACAACTCAGGCATACTCCTGAGTATGCTCAGAGCTCATTGGTCTGTTCTTCCTATATATGCTCAGCCTGCCCTCTGGCACATTGGCTGAGTATAACCTTGTTTATGTGCGCTGTGTTCACTGCAGTTCTGCCTCCTGTCTGAGCCTTGCCTGTCTTGTCCTGTGTTGCCTGACCTTGCTTGTTTTTTGGATTCCGCACTTCTCTGCTCCTGACCCAGGTTACTAATGATGATCTGTACCTCTATGCTCCTGACCCCGGCTTACCCATGATGAGCCGCACCTCTCCAATCCAGACCTTGTGCCACACCACTTTGATCCAGACCTTGGCTAGTATCACCGACCATTCTGACCTCTCTTACCCCGACCCAGCTACCTCGACCTATCTACACTCCAGACGCGCCCTCACGGCTGTGGGTTGGCGTTTATCAAATCCCCACCTCGGCCTCGCGGTCACGCATTGTTTGTGGGGAGCGCAACTTTACAGTATGCTCAGCCCTACAAACATGGACCCCACTGAGGTGGGGCGAGTCTTGAGCACGCACACCAGCATGTTTTCAAAGATCGAGAAATATACGACAGACGTATGGACCTACAGTATTACAAGAGAATCTCCTGTCTCTCACGGTCCGGGCACAAGCCCCTGCTCCTGCTCTTGTCCTTTCGGGTCCTGCTGCCACCACGTCTACTTTATGCCTAAGACCCTGACATCCGAACCCCAACTTCCGCCACCCAATCATTATGCTGGAGATCCCCACGGATGCCGAGGGTTTCTTAATCAATGCTTTATTCAGCGAAATTATGCCTTCTAGTTTTCCTTCTCAAAGATCAAAGGTGGCGTATATCATTTCGCAACTCACCGGTCATGCACAGGCCTGGGCTTCCCCCATCTTGGAGCAAAGATTGGACCTTACTCAGGACATAGGACAATTCACCCGGGAATTCCGCAGGGTGTTTCCACATTTCCCAGGGAAACCGTCCTGTCGCTAGATACGCTCTTGAGTTATGTACAATTACTGCTGAAACCGGATGGAATAACAAGTCCATATCAGCTGCCTTCTGGCAAGGCCTCTCTGAGACATTAAAGTATGAACTCGCTGCACAAGAACACCCTACCTATCTTGAGGAGCTGATCGCTATCTGCATCCGCGTCGATCGTTTACAGGAAAGGAGATCCGAAAGATCCCGCCATCGCCTGCTCACTCCGAGAGTGTTTTCTTCCCAGGTAAGCACACCGGAATCTTTTCACCCCGATATCCCTGAACTCATGCAACTAGGTGGTAATAAGTTGTCTGCCATGGAGAAACAATGCCGACACAATGACGGAATCTGTCTGTACTGTGCCAGCTCCCAATGAGGTCCAGGGGAATCACATTGGGAACACTTTCTTTATCTCCTATCACAGCGAGACTACCAACCAGGATTCTGATTCCTGTTACGCTCACCGGCGAGGGCTTCCACGTTTATGTATTGGCCTTTGTGGATTACAGGTCGGGAGGTAATTTTGTCGATTAAGGTTTCGCCGAAAGGAATAAGATCCCCCTCGTTCGCAAGATTTGCCCGGTGGGATTTGAAGCCATTGATGGCTGACCCCTGCAACCAGCATTTATCTCCCTACAGACCATTCTTCTTCATCTTCTTACATGTGAGGATCATACAGAGAAGTTCAAGTTTGATGCCATCCACACCCCTTCAGTGGATATGATTCTTGGTCTCCCATGGCTGCAACTTCACAATCCACACATCGATTGATTTGGCAAAGAACCTGTCCTGTGGAGTCTCCTCTGTTCCAAGACATGTACGGTGTCTCCTCCAAAAGTATCTGTGGGTTCACTACTCCCAAAGAATTAAAGGTAAAACTGCCTTAGGTGTACGCCGAATTTCGCGACTTATTTGATAAAGCCTGATCTGAGGGTCTTACCCCTGCAACGTCCGTTCAATTGTCCTATTGATTTACTTCCTGGTTCGGTACCTCCCAGGGGAACTTCATATCCACTCTCTCTCCCCGAGACTAAAGCCATGAAGGAGTATATCCATGAAAATTTACAATGGGGTTTTATTCATAAATCTTCTTCTCCAGCTGGTGCAGGTTTCTTCTTTGTGAATAAAAAGGATGGATCACTACAACCCTGTATTGACTACAGAGGTCTTAACAAGATCACCATTAAAAACCGTTTTCCTTTACCATTGATTCCAGAACTCTTCGATCGCCTCCAAAAAGCCAACATCTTTACTAAATTGGATCTTCGTGGGGCTTACAATTTGGTAAGGATTCAACAAGGCGACGAATGGAAAATGGCTTTCAATACCCGTGACTGCCACTATGAATACCTTGTCATGCCCTTTGATCTCTGTAACGCCCCTGCCGTCTTCCAAGACTTCGTTAACGAGATTTTCAGAGATCTGCTCAATCAATTTGTGGTCGTTTATCTGGACTACATAATGATCTGTTCTAAATCCTCACATGAACATGTCAGCCATGTAAAACAGGTATTTCTACACCTACGGAAAAACCATTTGTTTGCCAAGCTGGCAAAATGTAACTTCCATCAAACTTCCACAGCCTTCCTGGGATATATCATTTCGAACATGTGTCTCACCATGGATCCAGCTAAGGTAAAGGCGGTTCTGGATTGGCCTCGTCCCAATACCTTCAACTGTACAGTGAATAAGTATATTTTCCATGACATGTATCAAATCAGATGATTATCCTCTCACCTTGATCAATTATTGATACAGATGTTTAAATATACATGATCATCAATAATAAAAGTGAACATAAAAAAATATATAACGTTTAACTTGAAATAAGTATCATGATAAATTTGACCTATTATATATAATCTTGTATAGATCAAATCATTTTTAATATATATTTTTTTGTTCCTGTAATTACCATTTATAACTGAGACGTGTGGGTATACACGCACAGATACACACGTATATTTATTACCATCATCGAGATCTTTCTATAAGAATTGTACCTTGGCTTTAAAAACGAATGATTTGTTTTTAATAGGGTTAATTATGCCAATTCACATTAGTGATTCTAGCCATTAATACAGATGCAACTGCCAGTTCTGCGCAGTTTTCCGCGCTGTTCCTGTGCGGCATCCTAATCCACTATGATATTGCACCTCAGAAATTCTTAATTTTCACGCGATTTAGCCATAATCTGAAAGAGTGCAGAAATTGAAATTTAGCGTTGTCTGCAATACTTGCCAGAAACGCATGTCGGTGAGTTATTGTGTCTTAAAAATCTGCAATGCAACCAGTCACTTATTCTTGTGCGCTCAATCCGATATCACACAGATGTACAGTACTGTATGTACTTCTAGTTTAATTTAATTATAAAATAAATAGCAAAAACGTGAACAAATCAAAAAGTATTTTTAGAGAATAGAATTTTTATTAGCACACGATAATTATTTAAAAATAAATAATATAAAAATACAATGTCTTTTATTTACAGTAGTCTTTTATCACATTTTAAATCTTCTTTTATTTTTCTGCTTCGAAACTGGCTGGCTCTTGGACGTCTTTGTGTGTAAAGAAAGAGAATATTCAATATTAATAATCACACATACAGTAGTAGTTGGCTATGGAGCCTGGTTGAAATGTATATGCGTGTCATAGAATTTCTCTTGTTTTTTATGGTTGCCCATTCGCTGCCAATGTGGATATCTGTGCCCCCATGATTGGCATAGGTTTCCAGTGACAATCAATGGGTTTATTGCCTGCTGTGTGTTGAAATGTGCATTTTATTTTATTGTGTATTTATATTTTTCTAACACAAATGAGCAAAAGCAAAGCGCTACTAGCCATATTTGGCTACTAGAGCATTTGCACATTTGTATGTCTGATGATAGGGGTAGAGGGCATAGGGGATGAGATATTTAAAATATTTTAAATGGGATATTTATATACTGTGGGGCCTATGCAGAAAGGGCCGAAAAATTGCATTCGCCAGGGTTTCAATTCGCCAGGTTTTTGGCGTGTTAATCTCGCTGTATGCAGGGAGGGCCGAATACCTGGTGAATGAATGCGCCACCATCATTTGAAATAATGGCTAGTAACCGGTGGCGAGACGGCTGCCTGGCGAGAAGCTGCCGAGAAGCCGTCCCCTGGCGAGTTGTGTTTGCAGCAGAGAGAGATCCGCTGCTCTCTCGGCGCAAACATCAGCACATTAAAAATTAATTAAAATACATTTTTACTGATAGTGTCTGCGTCTGCCTTCAAAATGAGACAACATAGGCTTTTAAAGGCCTATGACGTCACATTTTCATCATGGTTCCCACGGGCCTGATTGGCCCGTGAAAAACATGTGTTTTGGCCGAGAGAAAAAAAATGATGACGTCACTTAAAGGCAATGAAAGCACAGCCAATCAGAATGGCTTTGCTTCAATTGACTTTAAGATAACGTCATTAATAGAAACATGGCCGTGCACACATGGTACGGTAGCCAATCAGAGCGTTGGAAGTCTATCCCTACTCTGATTGGCTCTAGTACCATGTGACAGGCTTTCAATGACGTCACATTCTTTCTCCCCCAAACCTCTGTCACATGGTATACTAGAGCCAATATATATATTTGCATGATGAAGCCAATATACAAATTCATGGGTGAAGGGTGGGTATCGGCCCAGTGTGGCTTAACCCCTTAATTACCTTTGCAGTTATTATCCGATATGGTATTTAAGGGGTTAATTGATATCTGAATGTAATTGCAATGTATTGGCTTTGTTTTGGCAATGTTTTTTGTGGGCAAGACAAGGATGTTACTGGCGACTGAGACTTCTTATTGATAAGGTCAGTAATACTTAGTTTATTTGAATATGCTAGTTAATGTTTTTAATAATGGGCAAATAATCTATTATCTCTATCTGGATAATAGTTATTTTGCACATTATTGTACTGTAGGTGTTGGGGGGTGGGGTGTTCCCCAACGGTATGTGGGTAGGCCTCCCTTGTGGGTAGTGGGTGAGGGTGGGTTAACCCCTTAATGACTGTAGCGGTTAATAACCGCTATGGTGATTAAGGGGTTAGGGGACATTACTTTGGATGTTTTCATTGTTGTGTCTGTTTTGCAGCAGCGGAGGGGGCATAGGCAGGATGAAGATGAGGATGGCCTTCATCGTGGCAACCGGTAATGGGTAAGTGCTATATGTATTTAATGTATTTATTGCTGTTTATGTATTAAAAATGGGCACATTCACTATTATCCCTTTGTGGATAATAGTAATTGTGGCCATAACTATACTGTATGTGTTAGGGTGGGGGGGGGGTTATTTCTTTAAAAGTATGTATGTGTTTATTCATTAATTTGGGGGGGGCACATAATTGGTACTGCAGGCCTGCGGGTAAAACCCGAGGGCCCCCGCCGGCCTATAGTATCATTGATGTGCATATATGTGTATGTTAGGGGTTATAGGGGTTGTTGTTATATATATATATATATATATATATATATATATATATATATATATATATATATATATATATATATATATATATATTATATTCATTTCTTTATTTATTTACAGTTATTTATTTATTTAGTGTGCGGCTGCTGTGTGTGAGTATTTTTTAATTGTGGGTAGCGAGGGTGGATGAAGGGGGTATTAGCCCCAACGGTGGTTTGTTTAGGGCTTTCGGGGGGTAGCGGGAGGGCTTAACCCCTTCATGACCGTAGCGGTATAACTGCTACGGTCGTGAAGGGGTTAACTGCACCCGCA
The DNA here is from genome assembly GCF_040206685.1 of Ascaphus truei. Classification (NCBI taxonomy): domain Eukaryota; kingdom Metazoa; phylum Chordata; class Amphibia; order Anura; family Ascaphidae; genus Ascaphus; species Ascaphus truei. The sequence continues at coordinate 258,398,294 of NC_134484.1, forward strand.
ACCCCCACGCAAGGCCTAAACTCACACCAAGGGCCAAATACCCCCTTCACCCACCACCGCTACCCACAATAAAGCTGGCACGGTGGGTTAACCCCTTCATTGCCTTAGTGGTTAGCCGCTAAAGTAATGAAGAGGCTTGTACATGCATTTTTCCTGCCTCGGATGCATGCCGGGGGCTCCGGTGCTGGTATTAATGGTATCAGCTCTGGAGCCCCCCTGCATCAAACCGAGCCAGGAAAAGGGCTGATTTTTTTTATGTCCCCTCTCGCCGCTCAGCTCCAGCTTCTTGGCAACTTTTTTTGGCGGAGCTATTTGGAGAACATCTCTCCATATTATTGGCGCGATCAGCGCCGACATGCTGATCGGGGCTACCTGCATACGGCGGGTTTTAAAACTGGCGAGATATGGCTTCTCGCCACCCGGCCTGCGAGTTTTTTTTCCAAGAAAAAAAAACTGGTGGATTTTCCTCATCTCGCCAGTTTCTCGCCATTTACTAAATTGCTGTAGGCATTTTTGGCAAAAAACTGGCGAGATTGGGCTTCTCGCTGCTCTCTGCATAGGCCCCTGTATGTTTAAATGAGATTAGTACTTTATGTACAGTACTACTGTAAGTCTATTTATTTTAAATGTAAAGAGTACAAACTTGAACACACCAAAAAGTATGGTTAAAGAATGGAATGTTTTATTTGCAAACGCTAATAAAGTAAAAATATATAATGCGCAAATATAAAGTTGTCTCTTCCAAATTTACAATCTCCTTTTATTTTTCTTCGAACTGGCTGGCTCTTCATGGACATCTTGGTCTGTAAAGAAAGAGACAATATTTAATATTAATAATCACACCTACAGTAGAAGTGTGCTGCGCATGCGTGTCACTATGGAACCTGGTTGAAAATAAAACTACTGCTGCGACACACTTTATTTGAGCAAATAACCAGTTTGTACCTGGCAGATACCTGGAATGCGCCGCTCCTCACCTCTGACAAGCCGCGTTGCGTTTGCCTTCCCAGCCACGGTTCATGCCTGGCTGACGGTCGGATGATCTGTTAAATGATAATGATCAGGATTTAATAGGCTGCAATGCTTCGCGTGTCCACAAGATGGCATAAATTCATGAATTGTAATGCAGTATATATATACAGTACTGCATATACACAGTATATATATATATATAACAACAGCCCCTATAACCCCTAACATACAGTACTGTACACATACAGTACTGTACAGTATATGCACATACATAAATGATACTATGGGCCGGCGGGGGCGAGATGTGTTTGCAGCAGAGAGAGATCCGCTGGTCTCTCTGCGCAAACATCGGCACATTAAAAATTATTTTAAATACATTTTTATTCATAGTGTAGATGTGCAGGGGGTCTCGGGAGCTGAACCGCACTGGTTTCAGGTCGTGGGACCCCCTGCTTCCCGAGATACAGCCCCCTTTATGAGGTGCCGGTATCCCTCTGCGTTTAAAGGTCCCGATCACGTGATCGCGGCCTGTTAAACCAAGCAGAGGGATACCGGCACCCCCAAAAGGGGCCTGTATCTCGGGGAGCAGGGGGTCCCCGGACCTGAAACCAAAACGTTTCTGCTCCGGAGACCCTCTGCACATGTACAGTATGAATAAAACACATATATAAATAAACACTCGTTCTTTACCTTAGCGGCTATGCGCTATGGTAAAGAAGCAGCATTTCTGTATTTTTAATAATATTGTACAGTGAGCAGGGGGTTCCCTGAGCCAGAAATCTAAACTCAGGGGGCCCCCTGCTCCTGCACAATATTATTAAAAGTACAGAAATGCTGCTTCATTACCATAGCGTATAGCCGCTAAGGTAATGAAGGGGTTAAGGCATAATAAACAATTAATACATTCAATACATATTTTTAATGTCTGTGTTAAACCTCCCTGCCTTCACTGTAATCTATGTAAAAACCCCTCCCCTATTCTCTCTTTTAAACTTCCCTGCCTTCAATGTAATCTATGTAAAACCCCTCACCCTATTCTTTCTTTTAAACCTCCCTGCCTTCTCTCTAATCTATGTAAAAAACCCTCCCCCTATCCCCCTATTGTGTGCGTTAAGCTTCCCTGCAATCTATGTAAAAAAACACTCCCCCTATTGTGTGTGTGTTAAATCTCCCTGGCCTGTGTTTCTGAGTGCAGTGTACTGTATGTAAATGTGGGGAGGGGGATCCCGTGTAAATAACCACACCCACCCCGCTACCCACAATAAAAAAAAATCACACACAGCCTCCCCGCAATACATAAATAAATCTAAATAAATCTAAATAAATAAATAAATAAATACAAATAAATACATTTGAAATACATTTTTATTCCTAGTGTAGATGTGCTGGGGGTCTCGGGAGCTGAACCGTGTTGGTTTCAGGTCGGGGGACCCCCTGCTCCCCGAGATACAGACCCCTTTATGAGGTGCCGGTATCCCTCTGCGTTAAAAGGTCCCGATCACGTGACCGCGGCCTCTTAAACCAAGCAGAGGGATACCGGCACCCCCAAAAGGGGCCTGTATCTCGGGGGGCAGGGGGTCCCCGGACCTGAAACCAAAACGTTTCTGCTCCGGAAACCCTCTGCACATCTACACTGTGAATAAAACACACACATCATTAAAGAATCATTCTTTACCTTAGCGGCTATGTGCTATGTTAAAGAAGCAGCATTTCTGTATTTTTAATAATATTGTACAGTGAGCAGGGGGTTCCCTGAGCCAGAAATTAATACTCAGGGGACCCCCTGCTCCTGCACAATATTATTAAAAGTACAGAAATGCTGCTTCATTACCATAGCGTATAGCCGCTAAGGTAATGAAGGGGTTAAGGCATGATAACCAATAAATAAATTCAATACACTACCCACTACCCATGGCAACCTCCGCTGCTGCTGCTGTAAAACAGAGAAAAAAATTAACACTTTCAAAGTAATGTCCCCTAACCCCTTAATCACCATAGCGGTTATTAACCGCTACAGTCATGAAGGGGTTAACCCACCCTCACCCACCACTCGGGACGCCTACATACCCTCCCACTCTAACCCCCCACCCCGTGAGGCCTAACCACCCTCAACCCTCACCCACTAACTACCCACAAGGGAGGCCTACCCAAATACCATTGGGGAACCCCCCCACCCCCCACCCCCAGTCCCCGCAATAAGAACAATACACAGCCCCACAATAAACATCATTATATTTATTAAATACATTACCCACCCCCTGTGCCCCCCCCATAAATACAAGATTTATCCTTTTACATACAGGGTTCATAACGCAGCCCCACGCTAGACCCCGGTGGGCTGGTGGGGCACCTGGACAGACTTACAGTTTACCAGCAGCCCTTTTTACACAGGCTCTGGAGGCCTGCTGGTGGATCCCACCAGCACCATGGCCCCCAGGTGGTCTCCTTGGGTCCCCGTGGGCCACAGTTGGGTCCCCACTGTAGGCCCGCGGATGTCTGGGAGCCCCGGATCAAACCCACAGGTGTCTGCGGGGCCTCGGGTGGTTCCCTCGGGGGTCTGGGGAACTCACGGGTGCTCACTACGGGTCCGAGGTGCCCCCACAGAAGTGGGACCACACATCATCATCCCCGCACCTACGGGTCGGAGGTGCCCCCACAGAAGTGGGACCACACATCGTCATGCCCACAGACTACGGGTCGGAGGTGCCCCCACAGAAGTGGGACCACACATCGTCATGCCCGCATGTGTCACCCGTGGAACCACCAGCCTGCTACCCTTGGGATACCCGAGGATTCCCGCAGGTGGTCTCCAGAGGTCCCACGCAGAACCACGGAACCAACCCTGAATGTAAAAAAAATAAACCAAAATAAACCTGGCCTATACATTCAATACATACACCCTCCCCCCCAACACCTACAGTACAATAATGTGCAAAATAACTATTATCCAGATATGGATAATAGATAATTTGCCCATTATTAAAAACATTAACTAGCATATTCAAATAAATAAAGTACTACTGACCTCATCAATACGAAGTGTCCGTCGCCAGCGCCTTCCTTCTCTTGCCCACACAATACATAGCCAATACCAAGCCAATACATTGAAAGTACATTCAGAAATCAATTAACCCCTTAAACACCTTATCGGATAATAACCGCAAAGGTAATTAAGGGGTTAAGCCACATTGGCCCGATACCCACCCTTCACCCATTAATTTGTACTGTGGTTTCATCATGCAACTATATATATATACTGTATATATATATATATATATAGAGAGACAGAGAGAAAGAGAGAGAGAGATATATACAGTATATATATGTATATATATATACACACGTTATATACACACCCATGATAAACCAATATACAGTACAAATAAATGTAGAAGGGTTATCAAAACCATACTGTCCTACAACCATACACTTCTCCATACATACACACTTAATTAAAATCAATTTCCTTTAATATTCATAACTGATCTCTCAATCTAAATCATCACTAAACCTCTGAAAAGCCATTTAAACAACTTACATTCCAATATAAATGATGCCTAAATATCTATGCACCATATACATTCTGCAAATTAATCAACCAAGTAAACAAAAATCAATTAGCAATCATTATTTACATCCCTAAACAATTCACACTAGATCCCGAACAATGAAACCATTAACAAATTCACGCCTAGAGCAGAACAATTAAGCCTTTGAAAAAATATAAGTACCGACAAAAATACAACCTTTACAACCAAGCCTATCCCTGACCTTCCTCAAACACACAATACAATACCAAGGAATACATCTATCTAATTTTAAAATACTTTAAACTCACAATAAAGCATAGCAGCATACACAAAATAATTTAAAATACATCTAATCCAGCTTTTAAAACATCATCATTTCTTACCCTGAATGTATACTGTATATCTCTCTAGACATATATACATACATACATACAGTGGCAAGAAATGATATACCACAAAAAAAAAATACACATGTTAAAAAACCTTTTGAAAAAATTAACAAGTTAAATAAAATACATTTCTTTAGTTAACTTACCATTACTTGCCCCCACCGATTCCCGTTGCACAGCTTACTCACGAACCAATCCACGAACAGGAACCCATAAAATAATAAACCAGAAAAAAAATAAACTTTAAACTAAAAATCCAAATCAATCCACGGGTCTTCCATTTGTAATCCATCTTCATATGTATTCTTCTATCTTCTATCTCCTTCCAGCAGGGCGGGGCGGGGGTCTTCTTTCCATCTTCGGCCACGCCCTGGTCTTCTTTCTTCTCCGGAGGTCCTTCCTCTGCGGCGTCTGGCTTCAAAATGAGACGACATAGGCTTTTAAAGGCCTATGACGTCACATTTTGCGTCATGGTTCCCACGGTCCTGATTGGGCCGTGAAAACCATGTGTTTTGGCCGACAAAAATTTAAATGATGACGTCATCTTAAAGACAATGAAAGCACAGCCAATCAGAATGGCTTTGCTTCAAATGCCTTTAAGGTGACGTCATTAAAAGACACATGGCCGTGCACACATGGTACTAGAGCCAATCAGAGCGTGGGAACTTTATCCCTACTCTGATTGGCTCTAGTATACCATGTGTCAGGGGCTTGGGGGAGAAAGGATGTGACGTCAATGAAAACCTGTCACGTGATATGGTAGCTAATCAGAGACCCCAGCACATCTACACTAGGAATAAAAATGTATTTCAAATGTATTTATACCGGCACCTCATAAAGGGGTCTGTATCTCGGGGAGCAGGGGGTCCCCCGACCTGAAACCAACGCGGTTCAGCTCCCGAGACCCCCTGCACATCTACACTAGGAATAAAAATGTATTTCAAATGTATTTATTTGTATTTATTTATTTATTTATGTATTGCGGGGATGCTGTGTGTGATTATTTTTTATTGTGGGTAGTGGGGGTGGGTGAAGGGGGTATTAGCCCCAACGGTGGTTGTTTAGGGCTTGCGGGGGGGGGGTCGCGGGAGTGGTAAACCCCTTCATGACCGTAGCGGTATTAACTGCTACGGTCGTGAAGGGGTTAAGTGCACCCGCAACCCCCCTGCAAGTCCTAAACTCACACCAAGGGCCAAATACCCCCTTTACCCACCCCCGCTACCCACAATAAAGCGGGCACGGTGGGTTAACCCCTTCATTGCCTTAGCGGCTATACGCTATGGTAATGAAGCACATTTCTGTATTTTTAATAATTATGTGCAGGAGCAGGGGGCCCCCTGAGTTTAGATTTCTGACTCAGGGAACCCCCTGCACACTGTACAATATTATTAAAAATACAGAAATGCTGCTTCTTTACCATAGCGCATAGCCGCTAAGGTAAAGAACGAGTGTTTATTTATATATGTGTTTTATTTATACTGTACATGTGCAGAGGGTCTCCGGAGCAGAAACGTTTTGGTTTCAGGTCCGGGGACCCCCTGCTCTCCGAGATACAGGCCCCTTTTGGGGGTGCCGGTATCCCTCTGCTTGGTTTAACAGGCCGCGATCACGTGATCGGGACCTTTAAACGCAGAGGGATACCGGCACCTCATAAAGGGGGCTGTATCTCGGGAAGCAGGGGGTCCCACGACCTGAAACCAGTGCGGTTCAGCTCCCGAGACCCCCTGCACATCTACACTATGAATAAAAATGTATTTAAAATAATTTTTAATGTGCCGATGTTTGCGCAGAGAGAGCAGCGGATCTCTCTCTGCTGCAAACACATCTCGCCCCCGCCGGCCCATAGTATCATTTATGTGCATATACAGTACTGTATGTGTACAGTACTGTATGTTAGGGGTTATAGGGGCTGTTGTTATAAAGTATATATATATACAGTATATATACTGCATTACTATTCATTATAGGGGACGGCTTCAAAGAGAACAGCTCGCAAGCGCCCCCATGTGTTTTTACACGCATTGCAGTATTGCAGCCAGCCGGAATAAAATGCTTCAATCCCTGCCGGGAAAATAACTCTACACACTCCAGCAGAAAACGATCACAAACCTCAATACACCGGAGTATACCCAAATTTGCGGGACTAGCCGAGTTAGAATAAAGTGTGTCGCCACTGTACTATACTACAGTAGATGCACAAATGGCAGTACTGCACATTACCTGACAGTGCCAATGGATGTCATTCCAGTACGAATATGGTGTTGGCCCCGTCCTGGTGCTAAACCTGCAAAACATAAATGAACATAAGAATTAAACAATGACTCCATTATCCAATTCAGAGGTTTTTTTTTGGTTTGACAAGAAAAGACATGGCATGGATTAAAGTACAGTACATTACCTGGCAGTATTGATGGAGGAGTTTCCTGCGCCCGACCCCAAACATGCAAAACATAAAAGAAGCATTAAACAATTAATTCAATAGCGGAACTGTCAATGAAAAAAAATTTTTAGACACAACTTTTTTTATTATATTAAAAAACATTTCCTGCGCATTTTTATTTTTAAATTAATAGTGCAGGTAGCCATCCCCAAAGCCCTTGGAGCTCCAGCCATGAGCCCTTAGATGACGCAAAAAGGGCATTGATTCAAAGCTTTGAAAACAAGCGTGGTCATATTGATATTGCGCCTGACTTCATTCACAATAGTTGTCCATAAATTACCAGGAAGTGCCTTCTTGCTCCTCGTGCCATCAAAATGAACATTTTGGCACCACAGATTGTACTGCTCAAAAGTGACGTGGTGTTTAAAAATTAGCCTGGCTAATCTGTGCACATGTCCTGAGCTGCTGGTAAGGTGTCCTGTGAGAGGTCGGTAAGTGTGATGTTAGAGACCTGACCAAGCCGCATCACTGGTTGCCTTAGCAGTGGTACACTCCTGTGTGCAGTGGGTGTGCTTCTGTTCGCAGGCAGTGGTAGATGCTGTGGGAGGATGCTGTCGTCCTGTGGTACCTGTGCTCTTTCTGGGGTCCTCATTGTCTCTCTCCTCAGCATGGACATTCTCTAAGACAAGGGTATATTGTGGAGACGGGGGGGTGGGTTGTTGGGGGGGGCCTCCAGTGGTGTGAATGGTGCTGGCGGCATGCTGGTCAATTCCTGTGATAGAGATGGTGCACAGGGTGTATGCGGTTCTCCAGGGGAGGAAAACGCACCTCCAGATCACCCTCCTGCTCCTGTATTGGACAGACAGGGGCAGGGGAACAAGCAAAAAAATAGAGACCTCCAATTTCCCTCTGGATCTTGTCCATTCAAACCCCATGTCATCTCCCTCCTCTCCATTCTCTCCAAAATATGATCTAACTTAGCCTCCATTCTGTCCCTGTATTTCTGTTTCTTGCTAGGCATTTCGCAGCCACTAAAAACATCCAACATGCAGATGACCGAGCTTGATTGGTGCAAAGTGTGAGGGGGTAATGCAGTTGGGCTTCGACAAAGCTATGTGAGTAGGGATAGCTCGGCCGAGCATCGATGGGTGCAGGGCGGGGTGTGCAGGCGGGGTCAGCTTGGGCATCAATGGGCGAAGGACAAAATGAGTGAGGGACTGTTGGATCGGCATCGATTGGCGAAGGACGAGATGAATGGGGAATGACTGGTTCGGCATCGGTGGGCGAAGGATGAGATGAGTGGGGGACGGCTGTTTCAGCATCAGTGGGCGAAGGACAAGATGAGCTGGGAACAGCTGGTGCGGCATCGGTGGGCATAGTGCGCGGTGTGCAGGGTACAGCTGGTTCAGATGTGCTTGGAGCAGGTGACCTGGAGCCGCTCCTCCAAAACATTTTAGAAGAAATTACTTTTGCCATTTTGTTCATTCTGAACCTCAGTCTGGGATTCTTTGCCTTTGGAACTATCGGTGACATTTCTTTCGGCACCTTTGCCTTTTTCTGGAGGGACTCTGAAAAATCTGCCACCTTTTGCTTTCTTGCATTCATACAATCGGGAACGATCCATGACAGAAGATGAAGCACAACACAACACAATTAGTTCAGATAGAGATCAACGTGTGGGAGGCCATGCAATTTGTGTCAACTTTTATGCACAGTATCCCTGATATCATACGTTGGCTGGCAGGCCCACGATGTAAAGGTGTAAAAAGGGGGCATATACTTTACCTTTACAGGTACATGATAAATACACCATCACTTCTGTAGATGCAATACACATTGAATATACATCGAATACAAATCAAATATACATTAATCTGTGCTTCATTCCTTTTCTAAAGCAAAAATTCCCAGAAACGTTACAGTATTTCAAAGGATCTTAGCATGACAATACTGCAGATTTACAAGAAAGGACACGGAATAATGCAGATCACACGCTGGCTAGTTACATTGGGCATCCAGGTATCACAGCACTGTATCTGCTATCATGCCTATGGATGGACTAAAAGTAATACGATTTGCCCGGTCACAACATAGTAAGTGCTGTACTGTATACACTTATGCTTATAATACTGTAAATGATTATGCCATGTCCATCATTTAATTCGGTGGGGTTAGAAAACTATTAGGATGCCTGTATTTAAAAGGAGAAGATGTTATCCATCTTGTCTTTGAAATTTTGGCCTACAGTACACGAACAGGGGGAATATGACACATGAGAAGCCTAACAGATGGCCACAAATTTTCCCTGTCAAGTGGCTCAGAACACGCAGTTTCATCTGTAGCATTCTATTAGAAGTTAGAAAATGTGTACTGTATTGTAACAGGGGAGTTATCCCTGCTCAGGTAATGTGCCTATAATCCAGCAGTGTGGTGGTTAACTGCTGAGAGTAAATAACAAACACCACCTGCCTGATTAGATTGCTTACAAAAGCCTGTCTTTTGAGACAGGAAGTGAGACTCCTTAGCTCACACCGGAGCTGAACTTGGAGACAGAACAGAGATTCCTTAGTCCACAACTGGGCTGAACCAAGGAAGGACAGATGTCTTGAGCGACAAGCTGACCACAAGACAAAGGGGACAAGATTCTAACCTGGAGCCTGACACTTCCTGTGCACACAAGGGTGCGGTTCCAAGAGAGCAGAGAAGCTTCCCCTACAGCAGCCCAGCTAACAGATAAGACTTTCATTTATAAGACTTTTTATATCTGTTCATTTCATGCTATATGTTCGGGGCTGGGAGTCATGCTTATCTAAAGGCAGTTGTGGATTGCATAGTATGTCACTAGAAATACTCCCAAGTGAATAGAAGCTTTGTTTACCCTTTGTTTGGATGGTTTCCTGATGTTAAGGAAACAGGCGCAATAAAAGCCTTATTTAATTTCACCATAACCAGTCTCCCTTGCATACCTCTGTGAGCGTCCGCCTACATATGGTGTCAGAAGTGGGATGGTGTGCAGAACAGTCAGTCAGGCCTGCACCACTACAGTCCCCGAGGAGAGAGAGAGAGACTGCTGCAGCAGGTAAACCTTATTTGCCTATCACAAAATAGTGTAATATGGTCATTGAAATAGGGGGTTTGCATTCCAGCCATAGTCAGGGTCCAAGAAGTGAGTTAGCCCTTAAAGGGATAGGCGCTTGTTGTTTTCAAATGTTTAGCTGAAGCAGTGAATACAGATGGTGACCCACGAGCGGTACTGATTCTGCAAGTAAAGGCTGCCACACCACATATGACTACCAGTTGTGAATGGAGTATATGCAGAAAAATGTGAAAATTGATGCAAGACTGTGCTGAAGCAGGGGAATTTTCAGTAAACAAGTGCTGAGGGTAAAATTGCCCACAAAAAAAGGGGGAATTGCTGAGCTATGTAAAAGGTATCCCAAAGTGTGAAGAGTGAATGTCATAATACCCAAAGTTGAGACTGAACTCAAGCAGAAAATCACATTATTTGGCTGAAGCAGAGAGATTGTACCTAGCAAGTAAATGGTGTAAAGCAAACAGAAGTTTTTACCTAGCAACTGCACATCCAGCATACCTAATGAGAGATTAAACCTAGCAAGTAAATGGTGTAAAGCAAATAGACTTTTTTTTACCTAGGAACTGCACATCCTGTATACCTGATGAGAAAAAATGTGTGCACAGTACTGCTGATATTGTAAACTTACCCAAGAGAGAAAAAAAAGTCTACAGAGATGCCTGTGAGAGCTACGACCTCTACAAGCAAAATAGGCCCACCTGTAGGACTACCACAATTGGGGGTTCTAGGAAATACAGTGGCAACAGCTGCAATAGCACCTCCTGAGGTCAGAAAGAAAATACACCTGATAGCCCCAAAATGGAGGACAAGATGCAGCGTTCCTGTAATGAACCCTACCCCACGGAAGAGTGGCCCTTCCAGTCTGATGAGGAGGAAGACATCTCTTATGGGGAACCCAAACCGAGTCACACCCACAAAACACCCCAAGAATGGTTGGGGTGCCTGAACTCGGTACGAACCGAAAAGACCGCTCGCTATGATGACAAATATGATCGGCAGGAGAGAGAGCGGGAGCAGTAGATCACCGAATATTTCCATCAGCTGTTACAGTTGCAAGAAAAGCCAGGTGGATCCAGTGACGCTGCTAAAATTTCGAATGAAGATGGAGACCCCAGTATCCCTGAGGGGACGGTGTCATCCAAAACAAAAATGCGAAAAAAGAAAAAGAAAAGCGGTTCTTCACTTACCGTGAAAGGAACAGACACATCTGCAGATCCTGTGGAGAAAAGGGGTGCCGAGATGCCCTGCAGCCTAGAGAAAATGGAGAATTTGTCCCGCAGTTAACCGAATATCCAGAGGGCCCAAGGCAGAAGTCGTGTACCCCAAAGAAGTGTCTGTCCGGTGCCAATAGTGAGGAACCCCCAACCAACCATCCCAGGGAAGCGGAGCCGGAACCAGTGAGTGTCGATCCCTTTGCCAGCCCTGAGGATGCCCTGAAAAATGCCATGCGTGACTGTGATCGGCTCCTGGAAAATAACGTGAAGCTACAGAAAGATGTGCTCACAATGTACACTTTGGCCAGGACAGAATTGGACGATCTCAAGACTGAGCTACACTGGCGACACACTTTATTCGAGCTTGGCTAGTCCCACGAATTCGGGTATACCCAGGTGTATTGAGGTTTGTGACTGTTTTCTGCCCGAGTGCATTGAGGTATTTTCCAAGCAGGGATTGAGGCATTTTATTCCCGCTGGCTGCAATACTGCACAGTATATATATATATACTGCATTACAATTCATGAATTTATGCCATCTGGTAGACACGCGAAGCATTGCAGCCTATTAAATCCTAATCATTATCATTTAACAGATCAGCCGCCCGTCAGCCAGGCATGAACCCAGGCTGGGAAGGCAAATGCAACGGGGCTTGTCAGAGGTGAGGAGCGGCGCATTCCAGGTATCTGCCAGGTACATACCGGGTATTTGCTCGAATAAAGTGTGTCGGTGCAGTAGATACTGCAAACGCTACTATTTCCGCCATGGATGAAAAGCAGAGCCAATCTGATATAATGATGGCTAAGCTGAAGCGGAAATATGAGGAGGCACTGAAGCAGATGACAGTCTTCCAGCAAGAGGTTCACACTCTTCGCATAGAGCTGAATGCCTCACAACAGGAGGTCAACAGTGTCTGGACAGACGTAGACGTATCTCAGAAAGAGGTTCATACACTCCGCAGAGCACTGGATGCCTCACATCAGGAGACCAACAGCTGTCGCACAGCCTGGAAGTTTCCAGAAAGGAACTACACAGTCTCACTGAGGAGCTGGACATTTCTAAAAGAACGATTGTCAATCTTAATACAGATCTCCAAGTCTCTCAGAAGGAGCTTCAGACCCTCCACCTAGAGAAGGAAGTCTCACGCCAGGAGACTGTCATTCTCAAAGCAGATGTGCGTAAATGGAAGGAGGACTGCAAGGAGGCCCTGAATAGTACAGAGACTGAAAAGGAGAAAATTTAAGATTAAAAAGAAAAAACTTAAAACTCAAAGAAGAAAATTTTCATTTGACAAACGACGTCAAGGAAAAGAATGAAAAGCTGCACGAGCTTAAAGAAATAAATAGACTTTTGGAAGGTGAGAAGTTTGAAGCAGAGCACCGACTGCAGAACCAACTGCAAGGTCTGCGTACGCACCTCGAGAAGGCCGAGGAGAAGAAGCGAACTCTGCAGGAAGACAATCTGCAGGCTGTTAAAGAAATTAAAGTTCTGCAGGAATGTCTGATTACCCAGTATGTCCCAGCAAAGCAGCATGAGAAACTGAAGGCTACCCTGAGCGTCACCAAAGCATCACTAGAGGCCAAGCTTAGAACCCAGGTGACCCAGCACAAAAGGGAGCACAAGAAGGTCCAGAAACTAAAACAAGTAACTGTGGCTCGAGCAAAGAAATTCATAGTGCTTCACAATGCAATAAAAATGTGGAAGCAAGCTCAGAGAGAGCAAAGCGTGCAGAAAATTTCCCTGAATAGAGACTTGCAAGTCGCACTCAAAAAACAGGGATCTCTCGCGGATGAGATGAAAGTTCTACAAGGACAAGTATTGACCCTGACAAAGCGTCAGTGTCCCACAGCCACAAAAACCCATAAAGACAAGGGTACAGTGAGAGCTGGGAATACCGCTCGTCTGAAAGACAAGGTTGCAAAATTTGAACCACCTAAACAAGCACTAGCAAAACCTTCAGCCACCCAACAGGCAATATAAGAAGGTACACGTGCTGAATCAAAACCAGAAGAATCCTTAGCTGATGAAGCTGAAAAGATGGGACATTCTCTGGATGTGGGTGTGGAATTACAACTTAATCCCAAAGAGGCTGAACTAGCAACCCCATTGAGTGGGAAAAGGGCAGAGAGACAGCTTCAAGAGCAGAAAATTCCAAGGGCTGTTTTTAAACGCTCTGCAACTACTGCCATACAATCTTCCTACAATAAGATGAGCACCCGACGCGAGGGAAATCTCATGACCGGGCACATAGCAAAAAGACTATACTTAGAAAAAGTCCTCCTCGAGCGACTGAGGAGTGCTGATCTCAAGCACCTTCGGGAGGAGACACGAATAAACTGGAGAAAGGGCTCTAATCCCAGCAGGACTGAGGGTTCTATTCCTCCATCCACTCTCATTCAAGTCACAGAGATATCTAGAATGAGAGTGGAAGGATGGGCTTTGGTCGTGGCAAGCCCGAGCTTCCCACAAACAGGGGAGGTATGTAACAGGGGAGTTATCCCTGTTCAGGTAATGTGCCTCTAATCCAGCAGTGTGGTGGTTAACTGCTGGTAGTCAATTAACAAACACCACCTGCCTGATTAGATTGCTTACAAAAGCCTGTCTTTTGAGACAGGAAGTGAGACTCCTTAGCTCACACCTGAGCTGAACTTGGTGACAGAGCAGAGATTCCTTAGTCCACAACTGGGCTGAGCCAAGGAAGGACAGATGTCTTGAGCGACAAGTTGACCACAAGACAAAGGGGACAAGATTCTAACCTGGAGCCTGACATTTCCTGTGCACACAAGGGTGCGGTACCAAGAGAGCAGAGAAGCTTCCCCTACAGCAGCCAAGCTAACAGATAAGACTTTCATTTATAAGACTTTTTATATCTGTTCATTTCATGCTATATGTTCGGGGCTGGGAGACATGCTTATCTAAAGGGAGTTGTGGATTGCATAGTATGTCACTAGAAATACTCCCAAGTGAATAGAAGCTTTGTTTACCCCTTGTTTGGATGGTTTCCTGATGTTAAGGAAACAGGCGCAATAAAAGCCTTATTTAATTTCACCATAACCAGTCTCCCTTGCATACCTCTGTGAGCGTACGCCTATATGTATGCACAGTACTCTAAAACTGAATTGTTTTCTAACATTGAGACAAAGTTGAGAAACATAATGATAATGAAGAAATACTGTAATTTTAGACGTTACCATATTGTGGTGGTCTTTACGTTTAAATGTCTTTAAATTAAATTTTTAACCTTTGTTCATTTAATGTAACTATGTATTGTCATTATAACTATAAATATTTGATAATCCTTTAACCAGGTCAGATATTAAGTTTGTTTGGATATGTTGATGCATTCTTGCAATAGTTGATTCAATAACTGCCCTGGTACATTGCCTACATCTAATTGACACTAGATTTCACCTCATTACTGTTTGTATATGTAATAACTACAGGAGGTATGAACCCATTCAGATTGTGTAAAATTATATATATATATAAAGCCACTGACTCTGAAAATAATGACACAGAGATTGAAGCAAAGGAGCTTGGTAAAATCCTGGTGTCAGCTGCTTGTGACCTTGGGCAAGTCACTTTATCTCCACCAAATACTAGATTTGCCTGCAAAAGTTATATGTACATTGTTGCGTAAACTGGCAGTTCTACACAAGAAAACACAATTATATATAAATATAAAAATACAAATGGTTGACACCGTTAAAAAAAATGTTCCAAACTTACTTTAAATTATTGTGCAATGTTCATCTTTAACATGTTTTAAAAACTGTAGGGAGGCGAAGCGTCTCGTGGATGAGATCAGGGATGCAAATGATGAGCAGTCTGAGCAGCAGTTCAGGTGGTTCTGGAGAGTCATAACCTGACAATATCTGAGAACAGCATCAGGGCAATGAGATGCAAATTGGGCTGGACCTACTGTATGGACATGTCAGGTAAAGTGTTTCACTATAATAAAATGTAATAGTGTTGTTCTTAGAAGTGTAATGTCTCAGTTCATCTAAAGTGTATGCTAAGGTGCTATTTTTCTGTACCTATAAAATTATTTCTTGTCAGTACAGATTGTTTCCAATGATAAGGGAGCCCAACAAGATTAAAAGAGTTGATTAAGATCACGTGTATGAATCGATAGTGGCAAAACTTTTCATGATGTTATATTTTCAGATGAGACATCAGTCGCCCTAGAAAGATTTGCCACTTTTGCCTTCCGCAAAAAAAAAACATGTAGCCCTGAAACCTCTGCCCAGCACCCACTCAAGGACAATGTGTGGGGTGCAATCACAAGACTTGGACCAGGACCCATAATAATATTTGAAGGTACTGTACAGTAAGACCCTGGGTTTTCATTTTTGGTAATTGTTCTTCACTACTTTACTAGTGTATTTTATACCCCTATTTTTTTCTTCTCTTGGTCCAGAAATCAAGGATAAATTTTTTTTTCTAGGAGTTCATTGTTGTTGTTGTTACATTAGGAGTGATTTCCCATCTGGTCACTTGTTCTTCCAGGATAATGACCCAAAACACAGTGCCTCTATGCAGACAAGCAGAATCAACTGGGTCAGAACCCGACCAGAGTAAGTACTGTATTGTAACTGTTTCTTGTTGTTTTCAACTGTATTGATCTTTGTTATTAATTTGTCGTTTTTCTCCCTAACGTTGCAGATCTCACGGTTTGAACCCCATAGAACTGGTGTGGCATGCTATGAAACATCACCTAAGTAAATAGGTCAAGCCTGCACCCAAAGAAGAACTTTTAAAGGGAATAAATAGTTACTGGGAAAACACTCTTACTGTAGAAAAATGTAACAACTATCTAAATACATAAGCAATGTTTTTCCCATTGTTTTAGATCTTTCTGGTTTGTAGTAAGGTACGTACGATACAGACAGCAAGCAGCAGATCTATGGTACTGCACCGACACACTTTATTCGAGCAAATACCCGGTATGTACCTGGCAGATACCTGGAATGCGCCGCCACTCACCTCTGACAAGCCCCGTTGCGTTTGCCTTCCCAGCCTGGGTTCAAGCCTGGCTGACGGGCGGCTGATCTGTTAAATGATAATGATTAGGATTTAATAGGCTGCAATGCTTCGCGTGTCTACCAGATGGCATAAATTCATGAATTGTAATGCAGTATATATATATATACTGTGCAGTATTGCAGCCAGAGGGGATAAAATGCTTCAATCCCTGCTTGGAAAATACCTCAATGCACTCGGGCAGAAAACAGTCACAAACCTCAATACACCCGGGTATACCCGAATTCGTGGGACTAGCCGAGCTCGAATAAAGTGTGTCGCCAGTGTACATACAAGTAACGTTTTTCTCTCTCGGTGTGGAGTATTAATATGGATATTAGCCTTACAGTACACAAATCATCGGAACAGTATATTTATGAAACTTGAATAATCTGTAGGCGCTTAATGAGTCTTGTTTGCATAGCATTTAGCACAAATAATTGTATTATGGCAAAGTATTTTAGCAAGTGCACTGAAGATATACAAATCTATCTGTATTACTGTACAGTATGTGATAAACATTTTCAGATATTATGATTTTGTGTATTACCTATTAGCAACAGCTTACTGTATTATCTTAAAGCTTAGACCTTTTGAGTGGACTTTACGTAATCATTCCAGGTCTACAGTAATTCTGCTGTAATCCCCCCTTTTCCTTATTCTTTTTCACAGGAATACACCTGAGAGAGGGGGGAAACTTGCTCACATATTGTACTGTGTGCATCAAGACGGTTAATAGCCTGTCCTAATCCCCCCTTTCTCAATGATAAGATGAGATGAGAATGCTCAGTTTTTCAAACCCTGTGTGTCAGGGGCAGAATCTTTGCATAGAGGAATATGACAGCACGAAGGAGTCTTTAAAAATTGATAGTAGCATGGAGGTGGAGGGGAGCAAAGAAGTATGAGCAATCTCTGCAAAAGGCAAATTGACTGACTAGACACCTATTTCAACAGCATTAGTTGTCACCCTGTAATTCAGTAAAGTTTCCCAATTGAGAAAAATGTATTTAACATGCATTAAGCAAGCGTGAAATGTAGTCTTGTTGTCTACTGTTGAATTGCGTGAAATTTTAATAAAAGTGATCACTGCCCAAGACCGTGTGTGTGGAATATTTTTGTTTATCTACAGCAAGCATACCGAAGGTTCTTTGCCCCACAAGTGTGAAATGTAGTCTTTCTAATAATGTTAATATTTCTCTAAGCCCCACAATTTATTCTCTTCTTATTTAGAGAGAACAAAAAAGGTATTTGGCTTTGACATTTTTTTTTTTACAAATTCAATGTTCCATTGTATTCAAGGCATTCTAATGCTCAATGCAGGCCTTATGTCATATGCTTATGCATCTGTATGGTACACAACAGCCCTGCGTGTCATTAACCATGAAGTGGAATTTCTCAGCTGGGGGGGACAGCTCATTTGATCTAATCTTGCAGCCAAAGCTGAAACATTTCAGTGTGAAATTTTTATTGCTCAGGTGACCTGTTTATTGTCGTGAAGTGTGGGGAGGTGCGGCTCATGGAATCTGGTTTGTCTACTGAAACTAGCAAATGGCAGGAGGAACAAAAATAGTTCACTCCATGAGAAAATAGAACTTTGTGAAATTTTAATAAATGTGATCACTGCCTGAGATCGTATGTGTGTGTGTGTGTGTGTGTGTGTGTGTGTGTGTGTGTGTGTGTGTGTGTGTGTGTGTGTGTGTGTGTGTGTGTGTGTGTGTGTGTGTGTGTGTGTGTGTGTGTGTGTGTGTGTGTGTGTGTGTGTGTGTGTGTGTGTGTGTGTGTGATTTCTGTTTATATACAGCAAGCATACCGATAGTGTTTTGCACCACAGGCATGAAATGTAGTCATGTTAATAATGTTAATATTGAATAGAAAATAAAAAAACAATATTTTTTTAAATTTTGTTACATATGACAAATATCCATCACATTATGTTTTCTCTAAGCCCCACAATTTATTCTCTCCTTATTTGAGGAGAAAATAATTTTCTTATGCTTTTAGATTATTTTTACAAGTTTAATATTCCATTGTTATTCAAGGCATTCTAATGCTCAATGCAGGTCTTGTGTCATATGCACATGCATCTGTACTGTACGCAGTAGAATTTCTCAGCTGGCAGGGGACAGCTAATTTGATCTAACCTTGATCTAACTTTGATCTAAGCTTGAAACACTTCATTGTGAAATGTTATTAAATCTATCACATACAGTATGTGCAGTGCCAAATAAACGTGAAATACAATAATTTAGAAAGTACTGTAAAAAGTAAGAAACACGAATATGAATATGACATTGTTAGAATAGTAAAGCTGTTAATATAAAAGTAAAAAATTAAAGTTTAAAATATAGTGCTTTTCCACTTCCATTGACATCGTCGATTTGACGCTTTAATTTCTGAAAAACAAAAAAGAAATTCTATGATGTAGTATGCATGCGTGAACACACACTATAATGCGCATGCGTTAATTTATTAATGGGCTATGGCACGCACACAGTAAAGTCCTGTACAGTATGCTTGTCATTGGTAATAACAGTTACTACTGTGGAGTACATTATATTTACCTTCATTATAAACCTTGCCAACTGGGTGGAGGTGACCCAATGTTGATGCCAGGGGTGTACTATGTATAGATGCTCGAGTCGATCACGTAGTTGTTTGATCCAGGTCACCAATCGGAGCCATATAATCAGCTTGAGGCTGGTACTCAGGTTGGGGCAGATAGTCAGGATGTAGGTTCATCTGGTTTTCAGTGTCGCTTGTACCATACTGGTAGTAGTATTGGTATTGAGGTACGCATTCAGGCTAAAGCTGGTACGTGTAAGTGGGTGGTGGAAGATTGGAGGGTTCGGCTCGAGAAATATGATTATTCAATGAGCTGGTCCTGATCGTTCTCCTTTTAAAGTTGCCATTATCAAACGTACCCGCAAAAGATGGGTGCAGTGACCAGAAAACTCCTTTCGAACTGGGACATGGTGTTCTAATAAAGAAATCCTTCACAGTAAGATTATGTCATTCAGTATTCTTCTAAAAATGAGGGTTTGGTGAATTTTTGAAGTATTCATACTTGTAAATGATATAGTCATAGATGTCAGATACAGTTGCCTTCTTATCTGTCCCTGCTTTAATTGCAGAAAATATCATGTATGCAAAACTGCATTTTGATCGACTACAAGGACTTAACATCATGTATGTCCCATGCAACATTCAGCAGTCAAGGGAATGTCAAATAATTTACAGTACATTCTGTTTTGTAATAAAATGTGAAACGCCTACATTTGATAACGTCTTGAGTGACTAAGGTCATTTAACAATGGATTACTGTAATGTCTATACTTTTTTTTCTGGCCTTAAAGACACCTGTTTCAGACATTGAGTATACAGTATATGTACTGTAGAATCCAATGTCCCTCATAGGCAAAGACATTCACTTTGCCATTTGCCGACATGTGCTTAACTGCTGTTAAATAATAATTCCATCTGATCACTAAATACAGGAGGGACAACTCACAGTCAACTCGTCAAATACCCTCGAACAGGGGAATAAGCCACATGAGAAGTCTGAGAGATGGCAAAAAAAATTCCCTGTCAAGTGGCTCAGAACTGGCAGTTGCATCTGTATGACTTACTTTAGTGTAATCTGATTTACTGTATGGGAACATAAATTATAATGTATGCTTTTTATTTATTTTTTATATTTTGTTTATTAATTTAAACTTATTGTTTCTTGTTTTTCTTATGTATTTTGGGGTTCACTTCCCTAGCGCCTTTATTCTAAGGTTTGTTCCAGTGTTGGAATCACTGATCCACTAACTGTGGGAGGAAACACAGATGTGTCACTGATCAAGCCTTTGCCAATGAGAGACGCCTGTGGTTACCAGGACTACAGAAACAGCTATATATAGCTGGTAGTGGATAAGAAAACCTATCTGTTAATTTCTCCCTTAAGAAGTGGGAGGAGTCCTTCGAAATGCATACGGTGAACGTGATAAGTATGGCCGAGCTCTACCAAGTCAACGGAGATCTGACGTCATCATCCTCCAACTCTGCACTGCAACCAGAGGGCATCCCGGACAATGAGAACACTGGGCAGCACCTCATCAGTAGGAGCATCTGAGAGCTCTAACCCAACATCACAGAAAAGGAGGCAGGATTGACATTTATACCCTTCAATGTGATTTTAACTCATCAACATTGTGACATCTATTAAGTCATTCTGATGGCGAAACGCATAGGGCGTGGTTTAACTGTGTGGCTGACACTCACTTAGTGGATACCATAGAGGTTGTGTATGAGCTCCTGAGTCTCCCCGTGATTCAGATTGAATGTATTCACACTGGCCTGTATGAACTCTTGATTAGCATGTATCCAGAAGAACATCTTTGCCGGGTGCTCAAGGGAGAAGGTTCCGTTTCCGGTTCACGTGGAGGAGCGACGCAGGAGAACGCTGTGATCTCGTGGTGTGCTGAGAGGACCGCGTTGTTGGCGATTGAGAACTAATCTCATACACGCTTGTTTTTATACTACCTTTGTGAGTGGGCATTTGAATGAGTTCATGTTCCTTAAAATACATATTTTTTATACGTTAATACGCTATGTGTGCCCCTGTTTGTTTGTGTGTGTGTTCTCTCTCCCCCCCCCCCTCTCTCTCTCTCTCTCTCTCTCTCTCTCTCTCTCTCTCTCTCTCTCTTTCTCCATCATTTCTATTTACTTTGAGGGCCCTCTAGCACTTAAAGAGTTAAGCAAGACCATTTGTGAAATACAAAAAAAAAAAAAACATGTCCACTCATGTCTTACTATTAATACTGTAGGGCCTGACATAGAAACATGATCTAATTGTAGAGTGCAATGGAGCTATTGAAGGAGTTTGGCATAGTGACAAAAATCCTTGTAATGCAGAGTACAATAAATAGTGTGAGCTAGTGTATCAAAATATAAATTCCCCTCATCTCTTTTCAGTCTGTAATTGGGTGCATTTGTTACACTGCACTAAGAAATGTGTTAGCTACTGTACATCAATTATCTTTTATTCCAGTACATACAAGTCGTATAGCTTAAAATGACTTGCATTTATCATTAGCTGTATTTGTACTCTCGTCTCTAATTGCTTTACTCTTTGTTGGACAGAAGTATCTGTGCAGGCGGACAACGGTGATTTGTCCTGTTGCTATTTTTTCATCTTGCACAATCACGCAGGACACAGAAGTAGTCTTTAGCAAAAGGCAATCAATGAGATAAAACTGTAGCAATAAAGGCTGCTGATCAGTTTCTCAAAGAGCCTCCGTGCAGAGATATCAAACTGTGAGAGCTTTACCAAAGTGTTATTTATCCTTTCCCCTCCCAACCTGGCATCCTCCAATTCCACAGCTCTTGTTCTTTTTGTGATGGTGTTGATAAAGACAACACCAGGAGTAACATTTTGTACCCTTATAGGCTATGGATTTCACAGTGGGGTAAATTGTTCTCTAACTCATCCTCTTCATTTTTTAAAGTACTGTTCCTGACCGTCGGTTTTTAAATACACTAGTTAAAAAAAATGATGTTAGCAAGGTTTAACATTTTATTCTGTCTTTAAAACATGTGGTTTCACAAATGATGTAAAAAATAATGAACGATCACTCACCCTGCCTAGTACAATTCAGCTTGAGGTGCTATGATCCTGCATCTATACTGCAAGATGCATACACTTATACAAAAACCATACTGGATTAGCACTCAAAAAGTAAATCAAAGAAAATGAAGCACTTACGTTTTCCTTTTGATCTACCCAAATATGAATATATCAAAAAAGTAGCAATAAAGAAAAAATCAGTAGATAAAGGGAAAGGAAAGGAGTCCTTGGATGACATTATGATTAAGCCTGAGGAAGGGGCCAGGAGGCCTTGAAACATTACTCATATACAGTAACAGTGTGTCTGATAACATTTCCTTTCCCTGTGTGTGCTGATATTTTCTGTATTGCTGCTTTTTTATACATTCAAGAAGAAACTTGGGGAGATCAAATGGAAAACTTACGTCCTTCAATTTCTTTGATTTTCCTTTTGGGTGCTGATGCAGTGTGTTTTTTGTCAAATTATGTAGATATTTACATTTAGTGCTTAAGGCTAATCTAGTGTTATACTGTTTGACATTGGTTGTGACAGAAAGCTGTAGTTAATTGAGTTTAAAGACAAAAAAAAGAAAAAAGCGCAAACGCCCATAGAGTAGTAAAGTCTGTTTATGGAATAATAAAAAACGGTTCTAAACACTCTAAGAAGAGTAAGTAAATGCAGGCACTTTGGTACTTAGAATGACCGCGGGAACAGGAGTACTTCACTCGTCTGCTGGTTGGGGTGTTAAATGTCTCATCCCTTCTCCTCCACTCGATCAGCGGCGTGTTTCCGCTTCCGCGTCAGATGACTCGTGACATCAGCGCGTGTGTCGTCGATCGGTGCTCACAGCAATCATCAGCAACCATAGCAATGTCAGCCCTATGCATTTCAAGGACAATGTCCTCTTCGTCAGGGGCGCTTTCATTAGGTCTAATGTATTCTATCCCTGTAACTTTCAATTTAGTGGGGTCCTTATTATGTTTACAATTAAAATGTCTAGGGACACTATGGGTCATTAATCCTTTTAAAATATTACCTCTATGTTCTAAAAAGCGGTGCTTAAGGCTTCTTTTGGTCCTTCCTATGTATTGCAGGCTGCATGTGCGATAAGCAACCAGCAATGAAAGCGCCCCTGACGAAGAGGACATTGTCCTTAAAACGCGTAGGGCTAACATTGCTATGGTTGCTGATGTTTACTGTGAGCACTGAGCTACGGAGGATACGTGGGACCGACAGAACTCCTGCACGCCGAGTTTGGAGGGGGAGCAAGTGGCTACCCAAAGCCCAACCCCCGATCGACGACACACGCGCTGACGTCACGAGTCATCTGACGCGGAAGCGGAAACACGTTTTTTATTATTCCATAAACAGACTTTACTACTCTATGGGCTTTGCGCTTTTTTCTCTTTTTTGTCTTTTTTCTATAGTTTCCACCGGTCCTGAGGTTAGTTCCGGTTGCAAAGAAGCTGCATACCCATACTTCATCTGGCATTGGACTCTATATTCGGGAACACGTCTTGTGAAGTATACCATATACCAAGTATCTATTTAATTATTGTTTGCCATTTTTCACTGTGTAACCCTCTTTCTGTATGCATTTATTGGTCATTAAGAAGGAGCGCCAGCTGACACAGTTATTACCAGAGGGTGTTATACCCATCTGCTTTTATCTGTGTTAGCTTACCCCTAAAATTGTTTTTTTGTTAATTGAGTTTAGTCAGCAGAAGACTGCTGTTCCAGTGCAATGACAGTGTTCTCTGACTTGTACTTTTTAATATCTGTATTACGGGTGAATTAGAGATATACAGTAACACTCAAAAATAAAAAAGTAATATCAATCATATACAAGTTGGAAGCATTTTTCAAAAGGTGTGATTATAGTACAAAAACTGAAGCTGGGTGGTAAAATATCCTTACAGAGTTTATGGAGGCTTAATAAATACAGAAGTAGTAAGACTTAGGGGCCTATGCACTAAGCGCCAGAGAAAAAAATCGCCAGGCTCTTTAAATTGCCAGTTTTGACAGTTTTGCTATCATGGTATGCAGAAATCCCAGAATACCTGTGATAACACCATTTGCAAAACTGGCGAGTAGCCAGTGACGTGATATTCGCCTCTCTGAAAAGGGCTCACCCAGTGATTTCTTTCTGATGCAGAGAGAGAGCCGCCTCTCCCTGCGCAAATCTCGCCAGAGATCAAATATTTTTTATATAAAATGTAATACAAGTGTATTGTAGCAGGGGGACTCTGGAGCAGAACCTCATTGATTTGAGGTCCAGGGACCCCCTGCTACCAGAGATACAGAACCCATTATGGGGTGACGGTATCTCCTATGCATTTTATTCCCATGGTCACGTGACACGGGACATTTAAATGCATAGGTGATACCGACACCCCATAATGGAGCCTGTATCTCAGGAAGCAGAGGGTCCCCGGACCTCAAATCAATGAGGTTCTGCTCCGGAGCCCACTGCTACAATACACTAGTATTAAACCCCCCCAAAATTGAACTAATTCATTACCGTAGCGGCTATCTGCTATTGTACTGAAGCTGCTTTAATATCATTTTTATTAATAGTGTGCTGGAGCAGGGGGTCTCCTGACATGAACCACATTGATTTCTGCCATGGGGACCCCTGCTTCCCAAGTTACAGGCCCTGGTATGGGGTGCCGGTATCTCTTCCAGTATTTAAATCCCACAGTCACGTGATGCAGAAGATTTAAAAATAGCAGCGATACCGGCACCCGATGCCCCATACTGGGGCTTGTAACTCAGGAAGCAGGGGGTACCTGAGGCAGAAACCAAAGTAGTTCAGGTCTGGAGACCCCTTGCTTCCACACACTATTAATAAAAATTACATTAAAGCAGTTTCATTGCCTCAGCGGATAGCCGCTAAGGCAATGAAGGGGTTAAGGCACAATAGCAGGTTTATTAAGGGCAGAAGGGTTGAGTGAAGTGGGTACTTGGCCCTTCACTCACCATCTCTGCCCCAAATAAACATTATAATATGTACTAACCACCATTACACAACCCACCCACCCTCTGTGCCCCCATATACAAACATTTTTTTTTCTGCACAGGATTGATGCCAGAGGCCAGCGGGTGTCCCCGGGTGGTCCTCACCAGTGACCGTGGGCCTCCAGGTGGTCCCAGCGGGTTTCCATGGGCCTCAGGTGGTCCCCACAGGTGTCTTGGGGCCCCGCATTGTCCCCGCGGGTGTCTTTTGGTCCTCGGATGGTCCCCACAAGTTCCCGCTGGCCTGCGGTACAATCCTGTTGGGAAAAAATGTTTAACACATTGCAATAAATACACCACCCCCCTCCCAACACATACATTATAGTAATGGGCAAAATTACTATTAGCCTGATATGGATAATAGCTCATTTGCCCATTATTAAATAAAACATTAGCCAGCCAGCATAAATAAAGTAAATAAACCTTTCTACTTACCCCTGCCATCATGAAGGGCATCCTCGTCAGCATACTGCAGGTTCATGTCCTCCGATGCCAGAAAGAATACAAGAAAAAATACAATCTAATAGCCCCTAAACCCTTAATCACCTTAGCAGTTAATAACCGCTATAGTAATTAAGGTGTTAACCCACCCTCCCCAGCTACCCACCAGGAAGACCTAACCACCCACCCTGGGTTTACCCACCCTGTACCCATTGATTGGCATAGCGGTACATCATACACAAATAATATGGCTAAGAAACGCAAAAGAAACAGCGCAAAAAACCTCATAGTGTAGTATGTAAAAAATTATATTGTGATAAAACAGGTGAGTATTGCACGTACATCAGTTTAAAATTTACTAGCAGTACATGTATATGGACATGTTACCAATCAGCAACAGATGGTGGGTAACGGTCTCCTCTCATGTCTCCCTTGGATACTCTCTGCACCGCTCAGACCGCCGTGATGTAGGGCAGCAGCCCTGTGGCGTGGACACAGCAACCCGATGAAATTCGGCTGTCCCACGGAGTACTCACGGCAGCTGTTGCGGGAAAGCAGGCTCTCACTCACTGGCTTTCAGGCGTCTGTCTGCATGTACGGCATCCACTTTGAACGCACGTCAATGACGTCATCAAGTGGTGCCAGTAGCTCTACAGTTTCGGCCGGCCAGAGGAGCAGCGGGTGTAACGGAGATGGAACCGGATAGCAGATAGGGTAAAATCACACAGCGGGTAGTGCTAGGAATGCGCCCTCTTATCCAACACGTTGATACATTATGCCAACATACTAATTTTAAACGTCAATCTAGATTTTATCCTGCACACAGCAAAGGCAGTTTTATAGATTCATTTTTTAATGTCGTTAACAATGAGTTCACCCAAATGGTCAAAGATTTTAAATTTTCAGACATCAAACATAATATGAAGTTCAAAGAACATCAAGCTGGTAAAGAATTACAAGACAATAAGGACCTTATTATAAAACAAGCAGATAAGGGTGGGGGAGTCGTTCTTCAAAATAGAAACGATTATGAAGCAGAGGCATTTCGTATACTTAATGATTCCATTTATTATGGTATACTTCCACAAAACCCCACCAATGATTTTTTATTGGAATTATAAGCTCTTCTTGATGAAGCTGTTGAGTCCACAGTAATTACAAAATTAGAACATCAATTTCTTTATGTTGAATTTCCCAGAATCCTAGTTTATTACCATCTGCCAAAAATACATAAAAATCTGAACAATCCACCTGGCAGACAGATAATTTCCGGCATCAATTCCCTGACGGCAAATTCGTCCCAATATGTGGACTATTTTTTGCAAAAATATGTAAAGGTTTTGCCCTCCTATGTTAAAGATACAACTGCCGTCTTGAATTCATTAAAAACAAAAATATGGAAAGAGAACTACAGATGGGCAACATTTGACGTGCAGTCATTATATACCTGTATCCCCCACAATAAAGGTATTTATGCCATTAGTGAAACATTATCGAAGGATGAAGAATTACATCCCCTTAACTGTGAATTTATTGTAGATGGCATTCAATATATCTTGTCACACAACTATTTTTTATTTATGAACCAATATTACATCCAGTTGTGTGGCACAGCTATGGGGACGCGTTTTGCCCCTAGCTACGCCAACATTTACATGGGAGTATGGGAAAATCTCTTCATTTGGAACAACAATCCATTTGTTAACCATGTGATTAGCTGGCAGAGATATATTGACGACGTCTTATGTATCTGGGAGGGTGATGAGATAATTTTAGATCAATTTAAAATCTATCTCAATTCAAATAACTTTAATTTGAAATTCACCGCAGAGACTCACATAAATGAAATTAACTTTTTGGACCTCAATTTGGAATCCAAAATTGGTTCACACATAAACACCAAAACTTTTTTCAAAAAAGTGGACACGAACAGTTTCCTATTGTCTTCCAGCAACCATAAAAGGTCCTGGATAGACAATATACCTGTGAGTCAATTTATGCGAATTAAACGCAATTGTAGCCAACAAATTGACTTTGAAAATCAATTCATTGTTCTATTTGATAAATTTATAGAACGAGGTTACGATAGAGCTCTTCTAATAATATCATTGGAGAGGGTCTTTAATATGGATAGGGAATCCCTTTTGATTCAAAAAGTTTCCAAACAAGACTCCAAACAACTGATAGATGATAATATAGAAGGTGGTAAAATCAAAATTCCTTTTATTACGGAGTACAATTCAGTAAGCACACAAATTCAGAAAATTGTTAGGAATAACTGGAATATCTTGTGCAATGACCCCATCCTTGGTTCCTTTCTTTTTCCACAGCCTAGTTTTATTTACCGCAAAGCTAAAAGTCTTAAACATTATTTCGCACCTAGTGACATTGGATCTCCAAATATCTCCACATCTGAGACTCCATGGTTGCCAAACAAACCAAGCGGCAACATAGCTGTGGAAAATGTAAAGCTTGTAAAATGCTTAGCTTAGAACGTAAAAAATTTACCTCAAATACTACAAAAGAAAGTTTTGTGGTAAAAGATTGTATATCATGTAAATCAACACATGTAGTATACCTCCTCCAATGTCCATGCGGATACCAGAATGTCGGTCGGACTAAACGTTATCTTAGAGTGAGAATTCTGGAGCATGCTAGAAATATAAGATTGGGATTAGAAAATCACAGTGTTTCCAGACATTTTAAGTTAAAACACAATAGTGACGTTGGTTGTCTTAGATATATTGACATTCAAACTGTTTCTGCAAGACGGCGGGGTGGTGATAGAGATAAAATGCTCTCTAAACAAGAGAGCGTTTGGATCTATAAACTACAAACATTATCCCCGTTGGGATTAAACGAGGAAGTAGATGTCTGGTCTTTATATTAATAATTAATTTCTTTTGGTTTAATGAATCTTTTTAATATATTTATATTGGTTTTAAGTATACTTTTATATATATTTGGTATCTATTATGGTTCTCTACTATAGTTAAATACAAACATATCTCTGTGAAAGGGTTAATCTGTTTTGTCTATATATACATATTTCTCCCTTTTCTACACTTTCTTTTATTTCTGTTAGTACATATATTATGTTTAACATTTAATTTACAGTATAAATTTATGTTTTATTAATACTTGTTTCTTTATATTTTTTAGTATTTTCCATTTGGAGTATTCTATGTTTAATAAAGTTTTTTAATATGTATAGAGGGTTTATCCCTTTAAATTTTCCTTCTCTTGTTTGAGAGGCTGGACTCAAAATAAACAGCCAATCACAGGAGAGGGTTTGGTATATGAAGCGCCCCATTAGAGACCTCCGATATCCCTGACGAAGTACACTCTAAGTACGAAACGCGTTGGATAAGAGGGCGCATTCCTAGCACTACCCGCTGTGTGATTTTATTTCTGCTTTCCGGTTCCATCTCCGTTACACCCGCTGCTCCTCTGGCCGGCCGAGACTGTAGAAATACTAGCGCCACTTGATGACGTCATTGACGCGCGCTCAAAGTGGATGCCGTACATGCAGACAGACGCCTGAAAGCCAGTGAGTGAGAGCCTGCTTTCCCGCAACAGCTGCCGTGAGTACTCCGTGGGACAGCCGAATTTCATCGGGTTGCTGTGTCCACGCCGCGGGGCTGCTGCCCTACATCACGGCGGTCTGAGCGGTGCAGAGAGTATCCAAGGGAGACAGAGAGGAGACTGTTACCCACCATCTGTTGCTGATTGGTAACATGTCCATATACATGTACTGCTAGTAAATTTTAAACTGATGTACGTGCAATACTCACCTGTTTTATCACAATATAATTTTTTACATACTACACTATGAGGTTTTTTGCGCTGTTTCTTTTGTCGTTGTTTCTTTAGCCTTGGTCTGTGGTGCCATTCCACGAATCCAGCAGCATACCCTCACACTTAAAGTAACAGGTTTATATTTAAATTGTATCACTGAATATTCACTGTTTAAGAACATATTTACGATTATTAGAGCGCAGTTCACCCTTTGTTTCTATCACAAATAATATGGGCATGATTAGACACTATAACAGCCAATGGACACCCTAATCAAAAAGCATGAAGGCCAAAAATACACAATAATAAAACATATACACAAGCACCTAAACACCTAAACACCTAAACACCACCATTAAATAAATTAAAGCACTAGCCAACCAATTAAATAAATTAAAGCACTAGCCAACCAATAAATTAATTAATTTTAAACACTAGCCAACAAAACAATTAGTGAATTTAAACCCCTAGCCAACAAATCAATTTTTTAATAAAACCACTAGGCAACACATCAATTAAAACCAGTTGCCAACAAAATAAATTATTAAATGAAAACGCAAAACAATCGGAAAATGACATTAAAACAAGCCATCCAAATTACAAACAATTTAAGTCAAACAATAAACAGAAAAATAAAAAACAACAATCAATAGAAAAAACGCTTTTTCCAAAAAATGCATTGACTATATTTATCTGTACCCTTAACGGCCACAGATCAATACATTATTAGTCAATGCGCAATGAAAAACATAAAAAGAATTAAATACATTCTAAAACCCTGAAAAAAAAAGACATTTACATACATTCAATATTTTTCTTACCTTTAGAAACTTTGACCCTTTGAATCCCGGTGTTTCTGCAAGATGTCGTACTGTGACATCATCATAGTCAATCCAACGTCATCCACCTTGAAGATCCGGAACAGGTAACAAAATTCTTCTTTCTTTTATCTTCTATCACTGTCTTCTTTCTTCATCTGTCATTATTTCTTTATTTTCTTTAATCTTCTATCTTCATCTGTCAATCCAAAACCCAATGGCAAATCCAGAACAGGATGTTCTCTTATCGTCTTCTTCCTGTTAAATTAGGCGTCCATGCCTTATATAGGGCCTGTGATGTCACATTTTCAGGTTAGATGTACAGCTCCAATCTGATTGGACGCTGTATCATTTGTCCGCTTCTTCTTTGTTTAGGATGTGACAACATCTCTAAGGGAGGTACGTCACATGCTTCAAACCGCATGGCTATATATTGAAGACAATCCCATTGGTTGCAGTACCATGTGATAGGTTACATTAGTTCAAAAGGATGTTGTGATGTCACTTTAATGGATGATGTCACATCCTTTAGAACTAATGTAATTTATCACATGGTTCAGCAACCAATGGGATTATCTTCAATCCCATTGGGTGTAATACCATGTGACATAGCCATGTGGTTTGAAGGATATGACGTACATCCCTTGGAGATGACGTCACATCCTTAACAAAAAAAAGGAGGCGGGCACATGATACAGCATCCAATCAGATTGGAGCTGTACATCTGACCTGAAAATGTGACGTTAAAGGCCCTATATAAGGCCTGGATGCCTCATTTAACAGGAAGAAGATGACGAGAGAACATCCTGTTCTGGATTTACTATTGGTTTTGGATTGACAGTTGAAGATAGAAGATTAAAGAAATGAAAGAAATAATGACAGATGAAGAAAAAAGACGGTGATAGAGGATTAAAGAAAGAAGAATTTTGTTACCTGTTCCGGATCTTCAAGGTGGATGGCGATGGATTGACTTTGATGACGTCGCGGTATGAGAGCTTGCAGACTCGCCAAGATTCGGAGGGTAAACGTTTCTAAAGGTTAGAAAAATATTGAATGTATGTAATTTTATTTTAACAGGTTTTTTTAATTGTATTTGTTTGTTTTAATGTTTTTCATTGCCCAATGACTGATAATGTATTGATCTGTGCCCATTTAGGATATAGATACATTTTATTACAGACAATGCATTTTTTGGCAAATGCTTATTTTCTATTGATTGTTATTTTTTCGATTTCTGCTTATTGTTTGGATTAAATGGATTTGAATTTGGATATCTTGTGTTTAGTACATTTTAGTATTGGTTATCGTTTTTAATTATTTATTTGTTTTGTTGGCTAGTGGATTTATTTGTTTCATAGTTTGCTTGGATAGTTGTTTGTTTAATTGTATTGTTTTGGAATAGCATTGTTATAATGTAGCTATTTTGGTGACAGATAATTATTTGTGATGTGTACTATTAGGCTATTTAGTTCTTTTATTTTTGGGGTGTTTAGGTGCTTCTGTATTTATGTGATTATTGTGTATTTTTGGCATTCATTATTTTTATTAGGTTGACCATTGAGTGATATAGTGACTTAACATGACCATATTATATGAGTATGATTCCACCTTTCCAATCAATGGGTACAGGTGGGGGGTATAGTGTGTCCGGGGTTGGTGCTTAGGCCTTTCAGGTGGGTAGCGTGGGACGGGGTTAACCCCTTAATTACTTTAGCAGTTATTAACTGGTGATTAAGGGGTTAGGGGCTATTAGAATGTATTTGTTCATGTATTCTTTCTGGCATTGAGGACATGGACCTGGAGTATGCTGACGAGGATGTCCTTCATGATGGCAGGGGTAAGTGGAAAGGTTTATTTACTTTATTTATGCTGGCTTGCTAATGTTTTATTTTATAATGGGCAAATGAGCTATTATCCATATCTGGATAATAGTAATTTTGACCATTACTGTACTGTATGTATTGGGGGGTGGGGGATTATTTATTTGAATGTATGTATATATACAAAAGAGAAGAGACACATCAATCTAATAGATTAATAATACCACATATAAATCGGAGGGTATTAACCCTTACAATCTATCTGTCCCTGACTCTACCTGCTGCCAATTAGGTCTACAGCTCCACAAGCTGTAAAGGGTTAGATACCAGAAGAATTACCTAGGTGCATGGGGAGACAAGAAAGAGAAAAAACATAGGGTAGTATGTCTGGAAATGTAACCCCTTAATTGGTAAGATATGCACTTACAGCGTTTCTTGTAATTCAGGCCTTTTATCCACCCAGGGATCTGGAACTATGTAAGTACTCTGGGAACATTTCCTGGATCTGTATCTTCAGATATTCTGCAACAATTCTTCACTGCCAAACCTCCTTCTCATAGGTTAGGGTATATATATGGGGAGGTAAAGAACACACAGAATAGTGTAACACTGTTTAATATAAAAACTTAATAGATCATAATAGGTAAAAAAACTCACACATTGTGAGGTCTTTAAAAGCAATTGAGAATGTCAGAGTATCTCACACTCATCAAATCTACCGGCTCCCGGCTGGGCTTACAGCATTCACTGTTCCTTTGATAGTGTCCCTATACACCTCTACTATTCTCTTGGTGTATAGTGTCTTATGCTCTAATTGCACAGTTACAGA
The DNA here is from genome assembly GCF_040206685.1 of Ascaphus truei. Classification (NCBI taxonomy): domain Eukaryota; kingdom Metazoa; phylum Chordata; class Amphibia; order Anura; family Ascaphidae; genus Ascaphus; species Ascaphus truei. The sequence continues at coordinate 258,431,205 of NC_134484.1, forward strand.
CAGTCCATGTATTTGGATCCAGGGTACTTCTCGTAACCCTCCTGGTACTCACGGTACTCGCGGGGTCTTGGTGCACTAGCAATGTGCTTCGTTGTATTCCCTCATGGCACTCCTGGTTGTTGCTGCTTCCCAGTATGTAACTCTCTGAGCCTCCTGGGCTCCTCCGTTGCCTCTGCGCGGCGTGATGAAGTCACTCCGTCTCGCGTGAACACCGCGCTCCCGCTTGTGATGTCACAGATGCTGGTAGTCCTCACAGGATCAGAGTGTGTCTCCTGCCAACTCGTGAACAATACAATAAACACCCCCTACGCGTTTCTCCTTTACGGCTTTGTCAGGGGCTGATCAAAGTCAATCTAACGCCACCCACCTTGAAGATCCGGAACAGGTAACAAAATTCTATCGGCATCTGTGACAGGCTGGGGTGCCTGTATTTTTCTACAATACAGAATAATTTTGAATATCATTCCTGGTGTGCTGTCTCCTCATTACTGGACTCCAATTTGGTAATATCTCCATTATATATATATATATATATATATATATATATATATGCATGCAAATACAACTGTATGCTCATCTGCATGTCTTAGGAAGGTCTGCAACCCCGCCTTTCCCCATCATCACCCAGCATACCGCACTTCCACTGCAGCAAGGGATTCTGGGAAATGACATGCAAATGAGCACACAGTGTAACTTTTTGCCTCAAAAACCATTTTTAACATGGTTCCCAATAGGCTTAAGCTTGCTGCATGGTCACAGCTTTGAGCACAGCCAGGGTTAAGGTGCATACCCAGAAAACCACCCACAGACAGCTGTTTCGACCTTGATGGGTCTCATCAGTGTGGGGTTGATTTTAACTGGGTATGCATGAGAAGATATGGGATAGGCTATACATATGTATATACTGTATGGAAGTGCTGTATGCTGGGTGATGATGGGGAAAGGCGGGGTTGCAGACCTGCCTAAGACATGCAGATGAGCATACAGTTGTATTTGCATATTTGCTTTTCTGTGGAGGGTTTTTGTCACTTTTTTTACTCACCATAACTTAACTCAGTATTATGGTATATATATATATATATATATATATATATATATATATATAAATATATATATATATATATATATATATATACATATATATAAATGAAACAAGGCAGCAGGCACTCTGTAAACACTGAAACACTGATGCTTATCCCATATGCGATATTGATATAGCAGATATTACCAGATCTTCATCCGGAAAGAAGAGACAACACCTGAGGAAAGTCACGTGTAGCTGACCGAAACGTCGGATGTAGTGCCTTGGTTTCTTGTTACCTCAATAAATTGACGCTGTCTCTTCTTTCCGGATGAAGATCTGGTAATATCTGCTATATATATATATATATATATATATATATATATATATATATATATATATATATATATATATATATATTTATTTTTTCTTAGGCTCAGTATTGGTACTGAAGACCAGCGAGGACCCCGGTCAAACACGGGTACCACCTAGGGACCCTCGGACACCCATGGGGACCACCCGAGGGCCCCCAGACACCCACTGGGACCACCCAGGGCCCCCAGGACACCTGCAGGGACCTCCTGGAGGCCCACGGACACTCACAGGGACCACCCAGGGACCCCCATCGGCCTCGGTTATCAATCCTGTGTATAAAAAATAAAAAAATGCTTTGTGTTAGGGGGAAAAATGGTTGGTGTGTTGTGTATTGGTGGTTAGTACATATTGTAATGTTTATTGGGGCCAGAGGGGTAAGTGAAGGGCCAAGTACCCACTTCACTCACCCCTTCTGCCCCCAATAAAGCTTCTGTTGTTCCTTAACCCCTTCACTGCCTCAGCGGTTAGCCGCTAAGGTAATGAATTTGCCTGTACTGTAAATGCATTTTTATTGCATGGGATTCATGCCAGGTGTCTCTGGTGCTGATATTAATGGGTATTAGCTCCAGAGACTTCCGTCATCAATCCGATGCAGGAAAAGTCCCCTCTCGCCGCTTATCGCAGCTTCTCACCACCTTCCTGCCAACTTTTCCTGGCGGGAGGATTTTGAGAGGAAATCTCTATTTTAGAGCCACGATTAGCCTCGATAAGCTAATCGGGACTACTAGAATTGCACGAGTTTGAAAACCTGCTGAAAAGGGCTTTTATCGCCGACTTATTGGGGCTTACTGAATAGCAGTAGGATTTTTTTTGTCGAAAAGCCTAGATAAGTGGCTTATCGGCGCTTAGTGCATAGGCCCCATAATGTCTTCGTTGTCGCAGCCACTCGTGGTCACTCAACTGACTCATGGCACCGAAGGATTAACACTGCTGGGGTTCCCATTCAAAAGCATGGACCCCCGCAGTGCGATAGCAGCAGACACTATCCCTGGTGCCGTTAGCTTTTGCTTGTTCATCTATGCAGCTGGCGACAGTAAGTCTTACTACATCTGTACAGTAAACTGATTTAAATCTCCTTGCGACAGGCACACATACTGTATATAAAAATACATTTAAATAAACAAGTATCAAATGAGGACTGTGAGGGTTATTCATTATTCAGTGTTGATAAGGCACTACAGCACAGAAAATTCTATTTATGTCCATGGGAGTGTCCGATTTGTACTTTCACACTTTAATAAATACCTCCTACAGCTCTACAGATCAAGGCCAGTGGTATTTATTTCCTCAATTTGTCAAATAATACAAAAGACAGTATTATTTAGATAATGGAGGTTGGCATACAGTATTGAAGAAGCAAAAATAGCTGGGTTGTTTTTTCCACCAGAACCAAAGGCTGCAAAATGAAATAGGAAGTCAAGAAATATACAGGAAATTACTGTATCTAATATAAAGTGTCAAAAAACAACTGGCAGTATACTGTATCAGTAGAATAATAATCAATGATTATTCAATATTAATTTAGCTCTTGATGATTCAATTTTGGATTTAATTGTGAAGTTGCAGCCCTTTTTTAGTAACGCATATTATTGCAATGCTGCAGATTTTTTTATACACATATAATAAAATTATTTGAATATTATAACATATACACGATATAGTGCTACATGTGTGAGAGAAAAATTACATGTTTTAAAACAGATGTACGAGTCCTTTTAATTTTCTACTTGATCCAATTACTTCCTGTTTTGCTTTTGTGATACATGGACAGTTAAAAGGTAGATGCCATTCACCCTCTAATGCTTGGGTCAAAATAATTAAACACAAAGACAGACAAACAACCATATACAGCTTAGGACAAATAGAAAAACAGGATTAAAAAGAATAAAAATGTATTTAAACTATATATATATATATGAAAAAGAGTAATATATGTATTAGTCATTATTTTTAAGTTCTACGTGACCTCCTAAACCACTCACCTATGTTAAATGTAACATCTTTATACTTGTCAGGGTAAAACTCGGAGTTGCCTATGAAGAGCCCATCTTGTACCCATAATTTACTTTTCCACTGCCTTGTTTTCTGTTAAAGGGAGGGTATAAATAAAAAACGCAAATTTGACAAAAAAAATATTTTTTTGTTTTCTTTATTCCTAATTGCATTGCTTTAAAAAAAAATTAAAAATCTAAAGTATGGTCTGCGAAGGTGGGGTTTCATACTATAAATTTATAGCAATAAAATGTATTTTCTGGCTGTTAGAATGAATACATTATATTGAATACATTCAATATCAAGGAAAGTTTTTACATATAATATTTATTGTAAATTCCACTATGGGTCCATATTTCCAAATAAAAAACCTGGGGTCTTTGTTGGTTTTAATTAGATATGGGTGAACCAGTCCAAATCCATTTCCCGGATTTTCCCGGGTTTTCCATTCACAATCCGTTCCGCGTTGTAAAGTCCACCGACGGATTGTTACAGTTTCAATCCACGTGAAATAATCCAAAACTACAATTGGATACAATCCGCTGGTAAATGTTAACAATCCATCTGCGGATTCTGTAGTCCTATGGATTTTAAGAATCCAATCCGCGAATTCAGCAATCCGCATCGTAGATTGGATTCTTAAAATCCGTAAAAGGATTGCAGAATATGTGGATTGATTGTTGTTGTAGAAAAAATCCGCAAAAGGTGAATCGCTATTTTTGAGACTGATCAGCAGAAATACGCGAACCAAAGAAACCGGTCGATCAGAGGCAAGAAAAATTTGCCCATCTTTTGTTTTCATTTTAGAGACCTTTGACACAATCTTTAGTTCCATCCAAGAACCCATTTACTGATTTACTATAGCATTTACATTCCCTGATTAGAAGCAACATTATGTAGATAACTCTCGATTTTTATCCTAACTCTCTTCCTATTTTGGGCAAATGTGTGGGAAGTTATATGATGTCAAAGATTGGAGCAAACCTGTGAAAATGTATTTAGACTCAGAGACACTTCTTAAACATGGCTCACACATGGCTTCTCCATTTTGGCTTTCTACTGCACCGACACACTTTATTCGAGCAAATACCCAGTATGTACCTGGCAGATACCTGGAATGCGCCGCTCCTCACCTCTGACAAGCCCCGTTGCGTTTGCCTTCCCAGCCTGGGTTCATGCCTGGCTGACGGGCGGCTGATCTGTTAAATGATAATGATTAGGATTTAATAGGCTGCAATGCTTCGCGTGTCTACCAGATGGCATAAATTCATGAATTGTAATGCAGTATATATATATATATACTGTGCAGTATTGCAGCCAGCGGGAATAAAATGCTTCAATCCCTGCCTGGAAAATAACCCAATGCACTCGGGCAGAAAACAGTCACAAACCTCAATACACCCGGGTATACCCGAATTTGTGGGACTAGCCGAGCTCGAATAAAGTGTGTCGCCAGTGTATTTGTAAAATAAATCATGACACAGTGTAATATGTCATGTGTTGTTGTTCATCTGAGGTTGTATTTACCTAATTTTAAGACCTGCTAAGGAGCAGATGATTGTTATTATGTCCTGATATGTAAAACCATAGAATTCAAAGAGAGTGTACTTTCTTTTTCACACCACTGTATATATATTTACTCTGTGCCCAGGACATACTTGAAAACGAGAAGTAACTCTCAATGTATTACTTCCTGGTAAAATATTTTATAAATAAATAAATATACACAGTATATAGCATATATATATATATATAGCAAATAAAAAGATCACCTGTGAGCACATTCACATATCTTAGGCAGGTCTGCAAACCTGCTTTTCACCATTATCCCCAGCACACAGTGCTTCCACTGCAGCAAGGGATTCTGGAGCACTCCCTTGAGAAAGGTCCTGTTTGGAGGACCGAAACGTCGGTGATTGTGCCAGTTTTTCTTCAATATACCTTATACACAGATTTATTGGGTGTGCTGACTCTGCCTTGCTGTGGGGTCCTGGGATACAAGGTTTGCCTGGTAAGGAGTTATATATATATACAGCTCAACCCTGTTATAACGCGATCCATTACAATGCGAATCCACTTATAACGTGATGCAAGCGTGGCTCCCAATTTTCGAATTTATGATGATGATTATTGGTGTCTTAAATACTTTATTGTACAATGCATACACATGTACATTATTTCTAATGTGATCCGTTTGTGATTCTTTGGACCCCAAGCACAGCGTTATAAGGGGTTTGAGATATATATATATATATATATATATATATATATATATATATATATATATATAAATATATATATATATATACATATATATACAGGTAAACCCCGTTATAGCGCAGTCCTCGGGGTCCACCCCGAGACCACCGCGTTAGTAACGGGGTCGCGCTAATTTTAAAAAAAAATGGCCGCCGCGTGCCTGATCGGGAGGGAGGGAGTGAGGAGGGAAGGTGTACGCCAGGATCGGGTACCCCGCGGCATCTGCTGTACAGTAGAAGCAACTCTTATTCTAACAAAACCAGTGGCAATTCCCCAAAAAAACCAGGAAACACCCAGGTACATTCTGAATACATGCCTTAAACTTTCCTTAAACTAGCCCTAGCATTTCTGCATTGATTAATGGCCTATCAGATTAACAGCGGGGGTCCCTGGCAGTCCCATTCAAACTGAATTGGACTGCCAGGGATCCCTGCTGTGTTAATCCTATGGCTTGTTAGTCAATGCAGAAATGCCTTAAACGTGCCTCAAACTAGCCCAGAACATACCCAGCACATACCCAGCACATTCCCAGAATGTAACCCGGCTAGTTTACGGCAAATGTTAGAATAAACGTTGCCTCTACTGTATGTCCCATATCAGGGCCTGGTGATCGTCAGCTGCGGTACAGATATGGCAGGAGGAGTGCGGGGCCCAGGCGATGCCATTGACGCAGGCGCGGTGGTTGTTGAGCCTCGCCATGGGGGTGCACGGTACGCGCACTTCCAGGATGACGACCTCCATCCCGTCCATGGCCATGGTGGCCAGGTAGTTGGGGTCCTGCTTGTTCCAGCACAGCCGGAGCAGCGGGTGGTGCTGCGGGTTTTCGTAGATGATGGTGCTGTGCTCCAGGTGCCGCAGGTCTAACATCCACACCGAGCCGTCGGCCCCCACCGAGGCAAACATGTCCCGGCCCCCGCCCGTGCGGCTGAATGCGATGTCGTACACCTCTTTGTCGTGGGCAATCAGCTGTGTCTTCATGTGGCCGGACACCAGGTTCACTCTGCCCAGCACCTGCCCGGTCTCCAAGCCCCAGATAGTGCAGGCTGTGTCAATGCTGGACGTGCCCAGCAGGTTGGGGTCCACTTCGTTCCAATCGAAGGAGGTCAGGGGGGCGCAGAAGTCAGAGTTTTTGTTGTTGTTCAGTAAACACTCCAGGCGCGTCTCTGTCTCCCCCACCCTCCAGATGCGCAGGTAGTCCCCGCTGGTGGCTAGCAGGTCGGGATACACCCCCTTGGTGTCAGGGCTCCACATGAGCTTGGTGGTGGGATACGGGTGGTCGAAAGTGTTTCTGCAAATAAACTCCGGCTGCACAGTGTGCAGTGAGAGTGTGTGCAGTGAGAGTGTGTGCAGTGTAAAGTGTGTGCAGTGCGGTGTGTGCAGTGCGGTGTGTGCAGTGTGCAGCGAGAGTGAGTGCTGGGAGTGTGTGCAGTGTGCTGTGAGCAGTGTGTAGTGTGTGCACAGTGAGCAGTGTAGAGTGTGTGCAGTGTGTGCAGTGTAGAGTGTGTGCAGTGTGTGCAGTGTAGAGTGTGTGCAGTGTGTGCAGTGTAGAGTGTGTGCAGTGAGTGCTGGGAGTGTGTGCAGTGTGTGTGCAGTGTGTGTGCAGTGTGTGTGCAGTGTGTGTTATAACCGATTTCGCGGTATAACAGGGCGCGCTATAACGGGGTTTACCTGTATATACACACAGTATATACATTTAGAATATATAAATGAAAATAAATATGTTTACTTTTATGTAAAAATATATTCAGGTTTCTATATTAATGAATCCTCAGGATTCAAAATACCCAGTTGGAAGTAATATAGTAATATGACAAATGGGAAAACGAAATCATAATTTTTACTACATTGATTCCATTCTATTTTAATTAACAATAAGGGGCCTATTCAATAAGCCTCGATGACCGACTAATCGAGGCCTTTTCGGCCAAAATGCCTACTGCTATTCAGTAAGCTTCGATAAGTGGGCGATAAAGCCATGTAACACCATTGTTTGCTTCCGTCCAAAACACATCGCCAGGTGAGTGGCGATAAGCCACTTATAAGCAGCTTTTGAAACTCGTGCAATTCTAGTAGCCTTGATTTGTTTATACCGCTATGGTAATGAAGGGGTTAACCCCTCCCACTACCACACGGTAGGCCTAAACATCCATCACCCAATCCCTCTACCCACATTAAACAAATATACACACAACAACCCTACTACCCACCTCTTCTACCCCCAACAATCCCCGATTGGATGCTCAGACAGACGAGGGAGTGGTGAGATTGCTACTCACCACACTGGAACACTGTCTGTTCTATCTTGCCTGTAGATCAGCACCTAAGTGTAAGCCTCCATTTTTGAGATTCACTGATAAATTGTATTTTTATGTTTGATCTACACTGTGGGTCTGTCTTTCTATCATTGAGATACACTGGACCACCTGCATCTTACCAAGTCAGAGACAACATTTCCACTGTTTGGGATTCGGCCTCATTTTTCTGCTCCCTTGTGAGTAGGAACTGTATAGGTTTTTTGTTCACTTTAATATTTTTTGTACTCTTGGAACAGTCTTTTTTAATGTTTAAGTGGAGGTCCTTGCTTCTTATTTATTTTTGCACTGTTGCACTATTTTAGTGTTGTAGATTTATCACGTCTGCACTTTTATTAATTTTTATTATATATTATATTTGTGTGTCACACTTATATCACTGGGTTTAACAGGGAGTGTCATCCAGTGTTTTTGTTTTATCATATACCATCCTGAGGAAGACTTCTGGCAAAACACATTGAGTTGAGAGGAGAGAGGGAGGTCAGACCAGAAGTAACGTGCTTGCAGAAATCGTTTACTGGAAGTGACGAAAGACACCCGAGGCAGAGCCAACTGGGCTGCTCGTGGCATTATACGGACCTTCATGGTGCAAGTATCGATATGTACACCTCCTATTTGATGATATGTGCATTTTTTTTAAAATGCGATTGTAACAGCCTATTTCTTGCTGTAAGATTTTAATATAGTTTTGATATACTATACCATATTTTGTTCTCTGTTTTTTGGAGTATCACATGGTTCCATACACTGGAGAATATTAAACACACATTAAAGATATTAAGAGTGCCCATTTTCTATCGGAATCATGTGAATTCTAATATCACTAGTGTATAGTCAATTTATGGCACTATATTCTTCTCTTAGCGATCTTTTCTTTCATGATCTGATTTGTAGATGCTTTCCCATCCATTGGAAGAAGCACTTAACGAAGTTTTATTTAAGTTGGAGCAGCAACCTTTGTGAATAATTGCAACCAATTTCTATGTTGGATTCATAAACACTTTTATTGTCTTTTGTATATTTTCACATATTCTTCACAAATATTGTTTTATTAGATTTATTGACAACTTTTATTTTCATACGCTAGTGCTAGCTCCTCTAAGAATATTTTTTACATCTACAAAAAAAAAAATGCAATAAGCAATTTATCATAACATATAGTCTTCACCTAGGCTCATCCACACCGGTAGGCTATGTCCATAGAGCCTCAGCCCTCGCTCCTCCGCGCTGATGCTGAGGCTTGCTTGCATGGTCAGGAGCGATCCCATGGACTGGCAGACGAGCCAGCATGCGCGATCGGGGGGCTGGGGGAAGCGGGGCAGTGACGTCGCTGGGCTCGCGTGAGCCCCCTCTAAAGACATCCTCATTGAGGATGCAGGGGCTCAGCGCGGAGCGTCCGCGCGGCTCAGCGCGGCTTCCCCTGCTATGGACGTAGCCTTAGTTTAACACAGCTTTAATAAGGCCCATCAATGCAATAATTTATTCCAGTCCACTCGCTGATATATTTTCTTATGACATATCTTCCCTTCTAGTGTTTTAATATATATTATCGGTCTTTTTTTCCTGCCCAAAGCATGGAAATTAAATACACCTGATTATATCTCTACAGTATGCAAAGATTTTGAGCCATATGTAAAAAGTGAATAAACTTGCATATTGCTCTTAAAACAAGTAAAAAATTGAATCGTTGTGATACTGCTTCACTTTGCGTCAATCCATGAAGGTTGCATAGCTTCCATTTTACTCCACTTTTGCCAGTGAGCATTTTGGAGTGTGGCTATAAAAAGAGATTGGGTATGAAATATTTTAGTGAAATGTATATAGATGTATGCCTATGATTGAGGGCTTTATCCTTTGTCTTTGTATCAATCAGTCAGGTGTCAGACCTGACTTTGTGTTAACCTCTTCTACTGAGAGGTCTGAGCCACATTTGTGACATACTGTTTTGATTAGTTATATGGAGATATGGCACGTAGTAATTTCTTGGCTCGTATGTCCAGCCTACTCACAAGATGTACGTGTGTAGATGAATAAAAGGCAGTTGCAAGAATGGCTGCTACCCGTATGGAGTGAGTGTAGTCAGGATCCCTCCTCAAAGGCACAATCAGCGGTGTGATGAGTTATGCGAGAGATGAGAATTTTTTTTCCTAACATCTACACTTATATTGTGTGTTCTCTTCTCTTCCCTTACATGCTCCCCCTGGATTGTTTGAGAATAATCTTACATCTTGGAACCCGTGAAACAGGTCCCACCAGAGGGTTTGAGCTGGGTTATTAGATTAACACATATATATCTTTTTGATTGTCACTATTTTTATTTATATGTAAATTATATTAGTTCTAAACATTCACTATTTTTAATTTCACATTTAAGTTGTTCGTGCCTTTATATTCACTATTTCACTATTGATTAGTTATATGTACATAATTGTTCTTATATGTCAGGCCCACCGCATAATTCTGAGTTCTGCTACTCACTGCTCACACCTGTGTCAAATCAGCCAGGTAGTTGGGGTCCTGCTTGTTCCAGCACAGCCGGAGCAGTGGGTGGTGCTGCGGGTTTTCGTAGATGATGGTGCTGTGCTCCAGGTGCCGCAGGTCCAACATCCGCACCGAGCCGTCGGCCCCCACCGAGGCAAACATGTCCCGGCCCCCGCCCGTGCGGCTGAACGTGATGTCGTACACCTCTTTGTCGTGGGCAATCAGCTGTGTCTTCATGTGGCCGGACACCAGGTTCACTCTGCCCAGCACCTGCCCGGTCTCCAGGCCCCAGATAGTGCAGGCTGTGTCTATGCTGGACGTGCCTAGCAGGTTGGGGTCCACTTAGTTCCAATCGAAGGAGGTCAGGGGGGCGCAGAAGTCAGAGTTTTTGTTGTTGTTCAGTAAATACTCCAGGCTCGTCTCTGTCTCCCCCACCCTCCAGGCGCGCAGGTAGTCCCCGCTGGTGGCTAGCAGGTCGGGATACACCCCCTTGGTGTCAGGGATCCACATGAGATTGGTGGTGGGATACGGGGGGTCGAAAGTGTTTCTGCAAATAAACTCCGGCTGCACAGTGTGCAGTGAGAGTGTGTGCAGTGAGAGTGTGTGCAGTGTAAAGTGTGTGCAGTGCGGTGTGTGCAGTGCGGTGTGTGCAGTGTGCAGCGAGAGTGAGTGCTGGGAGTGTGTGCAGTGTGCTGTGAGCAGTGTGTAGTGTTGAGTGTGTGCAGTGTGAGCAGTGTAGAGTGTGTGCAGTGTGAGCAGTGTAGAGTGTGTGCAGTGTGTGCAGTGTGTGCAGTGTACAGTGTGTGCAGTGTGTGCAGTGTAGAGTGTGTGCAGTGTAGAGTGTATGCAGTGAGTGCTGGGAGTGTGTGCAGTGTGTGTGCAGTGTGTGTGCAGTGTGTGTGCAGTGTGTGTTATAACCGATTTCGCGGTATAACAGGGTGCGCTATAACGGGGTTTACCTGTATATACACACAGTATATACATTTAGAATATATAAATGAAAATAAATATGTTTACTTTTATGTAAAAATATATTCAGGTTTCTATATTAATGAATCCTCAGGATTCAAAATACCCAGTTGGAAGTAATATAGTAATATGACAAATGGGAAAACGAAATCATAATTTTTACTACATTGATTCCATTCTATTTTAATTAACAATAAGGGGCCTATTCAATAAGCCTCGATGACCGACTAATCGAGGCCTTTTCGGCCAAAATGCCTACTGCTATTCAGTAAGCTTCGATAAGTGGGCGATAAAGCCATGTAACACCATTGTTTGCTTCCGTCCAAAACACATCGCCAGGTGAGTGGCGATAAGCCACTTATAAGCAGCTTTTGAAACTCGTGCAATTCTAGTAGCCTTGATTTGTTTATACCGCTATGGTAATGAAGGGGTTAACCCCTCCCACTACCACACGGTAGGCCTAAACATCCATCACCCAATCCCTCTACCCACATTAAACAAATATACACACAACAACCCTACTACCCACCTCTTCTACCCCCAACAATCCCCGATTGGATGCTCAGACAGACGAGGGAGTGGTGAGATTGCTACTCACCACACTGGAACACTGTCTGTTCTATCTTGCCTGTAGATCAGCACCTAAGTGTAAGCCTCCATTTTTGAGATTCACTGATAAATTGTATTTTTATGTTTGATCTACACTGTGGGTCTGTCTTTCTATCATTGAGATACACTGGACCACCTGCATCTTACCAAGTCAGAGACAACATTTCCACTGTTTGGGATTCGGCCTCATTTTTCTGCTCCCTTGTGAGTAGGAACTGTATAGGTTTTTTGTTCACTTTAATATTTTTTGTACTCTTGGAACAGTCTTTTTTAATGTTTAAGTGGAGGTCCTTGCTTCTTATTTATTTTTGCACTGTTGCACTATTTTAGTGTTGTAGATTTATCACGTCTGCACTTTTATTAATTTTTATTATATATTATATTTGTGTGTCACACTTATATCACTGGGTTTAACAGGGAGTGTCATCCAGTGTTTTTGTTTTATCATATACCATCCTGAGGAAGACTTCTGGCAAAACACATTGAGTTGAGAGGAGAGAGGGAGGTCAGACCAGAAGTAACGTGCTTGCAGAAATCGTTTACTGGAAGTGACGAAAGACACCCGAGGCAGAGCCAACTGGGCTGCTCGTGGCATTATACGGACCTTCATGGTGCAAGTATCGATATGTACACCTCCTATTTGATGATATGTGCATTTTTTTTCAAATGCGATTGTAACAGCCTATTTCTTGCTGTAAGATTTTAATATAGTTTTGATATACTATACCATATTTTGTTCTCTGTTTTTTGGAGTATCACATGGTTCCATACACTGGAGAATATTAAACACACATTAAAGATATTAAGAGTGCCCATTTTCTATCGGAATCATGTGAATTCTAATATCACTAGTGTATAGTCAATTTATGGCACTATATTCTTCTCTTAGCGATCTTTTCTTTCATGATCTGATTTGTAGATGCTTTCCCATCCATTGGAAGAAGCACTTAACGAAGTTTTATTTAAGTTGGAGCAGCAACCTTTGTGAATAATTGCAACCAATTTCTATGTTGGATTCATAAACACTTTTATTGTCTTTTGTATATTTTCACATATTCTTCACAAATATTGTTTCATTAGATTTATTGACAACTTTTATTTTCATACGCTAGTGCTAGCTCCTCTAAGAATATTTTTTACATCTACAAAAAAAAAAATGCAATAAGCAATTTATCATAACATATAGTCTTCACCTAGTCTCATCCACACCGTTAGGCTATGTCCATAAAGCTATGAAACACACTAGATGGCGCTCAATACCTAAACACAGTGTAATAATATATATAACACTCATTAGAAAAATATGTGTGGATATATGTGAAAATAAACACAAAATAACACAAAATAAAAGTAAAGACACTCAAACCCTTGGACGGACTGTTTCAATGTCCACACGAAACATAGATAGGAAAAACCAGGGGAGCGTTGATACCTTTAAAAAGAAAAAAAGACAAACATAGTGCAACCTGTAGCATAATATGTTAAAAGGAGCTCCCAACCGGGCACCACATACTAAGGCCAATGCCTAAAGGGGTATCACAGCAGGAACAATACGGAGGAGATAATCTTAAGAAAAGAGAAGCACACGTGCAGTATCCAATAAAACACAGTTTATCCAAAATGATAAAAGTGGAGGCTTACAGGATCCCAATGGGAAAACAGCATTGACGGTGGTGATCTCAAGACCACATCACAGCGTCTCTGTGCAAGCAAACCACCATGGTACACTTCAGCATGGAGCCGTCTCGTCACTTCCGGTCTTGGTTCCGTCACGTCACTTCCGGTTGCGCCGCCGATAGGAAAACAGCTACGGGTATCCAGGCACTCTCTCCTTCTTGATTATAAGGTCACGCTCAACGCGTTTCGCCGTTCTAGCAGTTGAGCGTTGAGCGTGACCTTATAATCAAGAAGGAGACTGTGCCTGGGTACCCGTAGCTGTTTTCCTACCGGCGGTGCAACCGGAAGTGACGTAACGGCCCCAAGACCGGAAGTGACGAGACGGCTCCAGGCTGAAGTGTACCGTGGCGGTTTGCTGGCACAGAGACGCTGTGATGTGGTCTTGAGATCACCACCGTCAATGCTGTTTTCCCATTGGGATCCTGTAAGCCTCCACTTTTATCATTTTGGATAAACTGTGTTTTATTGGATACTGCACGTGTGCTTCTCTTTTCTTAAGATTATCTCCTCCATATTGTTCCTGCTGTGATACCCCTTCAGGCATTGGCCTTAGTATGTGGTGCCCGGTTGGGAGCTCCTTTTAACATATTATGCTACAGGTTGCATTATGTTTGTCTTTTTTTCTTTTTAAAGGTATCAACGCTCCCCTGGTTTTTCCTATCTATGTCCATAGAGCCTCAGCCCTCGCTCCTCCGCGCTGATGCTGGGGCTTGCTTGCATGGTCAGGAGCGATCCCATGGACTGGCAGACGAGCCAGCATGCGCGATCGGGGGGCTGGGGGAAGCGGGGCAGTGACGTAGCTGGGCTCGCGTGAGCCCCCTCTAAAGACATCCTCATTGAGGATGCTGGGGCTCAGCGCGGAGCGTCCGCGCGGCTCAGCGCGGCTTCCCCTGCTATGGACGTAGCCTTAGTTTAACACAGCTTTAATAAGGCCCATAAATGCAATAATTTATTCCAGTCCACTCGCTGATATATTTTCTTATGACATATCTTCCCTTCTAGTGTTTTAATATATATTATCGGTCTTTTTTTCCTGCCCAAAGCATGGAAATTAAATACACCTGATTATATCTCTACAGTATGCAAAGATTTTGAGCCATATGTAAAAAGTGAATAAACTTGCATATTGCTCTTAAAACAAGTAAAAAATTGAATCATTGTGATACTGCTTCACTTTGCGTCAATCCATGAAGGTTGCATAGCTTCCATTTTACTCCACTTTTGCCAGTGAGCATTTTGGAGTGTGGCTATAAAAAGAGATTGGGTATGAAATATTTTAGTGAAATGTATATAGATGTATGCCTATGATTGAGGGCTTTATCCTTTGTCTTTGTATCAATCAGTCAGGTGTCAGACCTGACTTTGTGTTAACCTCTTCTACTGAGAGATCTGAGCCACATTTGTGACATACTGTTTTGATTAGTTATATGGAGATATGGCACGTAGTAATTTCTTGGCTCGTATGTCCAGCCTACTCACAAGATGTACTGTAGATGAATAAAAGGCAGTTGCAAGAATGGCTGCTACCCGTATGGAGTGAGTGTAGTCAGGATCCCCCCTCAAAGGCACAATCAGCGGTGTGATGAGTTATGCGAGAGATGAGAATTTTTTTTCCCTAACATCTACACTTATATTGTGTGTTCTCTTGTCTTCTCTTCCCTTACATGCTCCCCCTGGATTGTTTGAGAATTACCTTACATCTTGGAACCCGTGAAACAGGTCCCACCAGAGGGTTTGAGCTGGGTTATTAGATTAACACATATATATCTTTTTGATTGTCACTATTTTTATTTATATGTAAATTATATTAGTTCTAAACATTCACTATTTTTAATTTCACATTTAAGTTGTTCGTGCCTTTATATTCACTATTTCACTATTGATTAGTTATATGTACATAATTGTTCTTATATGTCAGGCCCACCGCATAATTCTGAGTTCTGCTACTCACTGCTCACACCTGTGTCAAATCAGCCTTGTTGACACTCCCTCTGGCTTCATTTATATGCTGACCACTTCCACGTCCGGCAGATCAATGTTCTTCTGCCATTGCTACCTGAGCATCTGTCTACCTACCGGTCTGATTTGCTTGAGTCTGATCGTCTGCCTGCCTGTTGTCATGACCTCTGCCTGCTCTGACTCTGGCCTGCCTAACTATGTTACCTTCCTGTCTGTTTAACCGTTATCCTGCCTGTCACCTGCCCTGACGTCAGCCTGCCTGACCTTTGCTTCTGCCTTGCCCATTGTACTGCGTTTCTTTGTCAATCTTACCCTGCTATAACTCTGAGATGCTTATCCAGTTCTCCAAGGCCATGCTTGTTCCCATTCCACCTGATCCAGCCACCCGGATCTGCTCCCTACTGTTGAGGCCACCTTGATAGAAAAAAAGTGAATTATATATAATAAAAAAAAAGGGTCATTCATAGAATGGGAAAGGGGAGAGGAGTAAGGTATAAGTGACTAATTTTTATTGTTTCTTGATTGATTATTCTACCTGTAGTTATTTGAAATTACACAATTTTTGATTAATTAGGTTTTAATTAATACTCATTTATGTTAAATTAACTTTACAAAACAGAACAGTCTTTTAAATTCTTTTGATGCCATTGTACCCATAGATACAGTAAGAAGGCATTAGTAAAAGTCACACAAAACCTTTCAGAGTTAGGTACTGTTACATACTACACTTATTATCGAGCTTTTACTGCACTGAATAACATACCAAGTATAACAGAATAGAAACAATCTTAGGGCAAGAAACACTTAACTAACGTTAACCTCAGTTAATATAGCATTAATGATAAACCTTTGTCACTAAAGAAAGTAACGTAATGGTAATTTATGTTAATATCACGTCAAAGGCTTAGCATTATAAACAATGGACATTAGGGGAAATGAGATGAAAATAGGCCTATAGGATTAGAATCTCTTTAAGAAAGCACCATTTGGGAGTGAAACGCATAGGCAGTGGTGAAAGTATTTTTACAGGTACTCAACCCACCTTCTTGTTGGCAACCTTGTGAGCCCCACTCCCTCTTTCACCGCTCCTCTCTCCCCCCCCTTATCTGCATGTATTTCACTCCCCTTGGCTGTCTCTAATTCTTCCTCCCTTCTCTTCCTCCTTCACTTTTACCCCCTCACTCTTCCTCTCCCTCACCTGCCCCATCTCACTCCCCCACCTGCCCCCTCTCTTACACCAAACAAAAGTTTGTGTCCAGGGCTGATGTCAGCCCTAAAAGTTATCGGTGCTCAATGAAGCCATATGAATGTACAGATTTGGTGCTTGGAGATCCTTAAAAAGGAAAATATGTATCCATAAATGTACTGTACATAAATGACCCCTCCTCACAACCAACAGTATAGAGAGTACCTGCCAGGACTACACATGTACTTGTTTTTAAACCAATACATTTTGTTCTTTAAGTCCTGGCTCTACCCATTCATTTGGGAAGCTGTGCTCCGGTTTCTTCTCTATGGGACTCTCTCTATCACCCTCTCTTACACCCCCTGACCTCCTACTCTCCCCTTTCTCTGCTATCACTCAATGACCCCCCTCTCACTCAATCCTGCTCCCTCAATCCCCACTCAAACTCATTCCCTCCTACACACAAACACACACACATACGCAATTCCCTGGCCCCCACAATAACACTCTCAAACAATACACACACACACCCCCCACAATAATACCCCAACAATACCCCAACAATACATACAATATAATAACACCCCCACAATATAATACCCCCACACAATATAATACCTCCCCACACAATATACACAATATATGCCCCACAGACACACAATATACACAATATATTACACCCCACACACTCACAATATAATACTGCCTCAAACCAATATACACATTACCCCCTCCCCCCACAAAATACAAACAATAATACAATAATACACACACAATTACCTTGGGGAAGTTGGACCCAGATCCCTGCTCGCACAGCAATGGATCCCTCCATTTCCCTACATCTCTCAGCCTCTCCCTCCATCTCCTTCCCTCCATTTCCCTCTGTTTCCCTGCATCTCCCTGAGGTCTCTCCCTGTCTCCCTGTGCCTCCCTCCTTCCATCTCCCTGCATCTCCCTGCGCCTCTCCCTGTCTCTTTTCCTGCCTCCCTCTCGCCGTTTTCCTGCATCTCCCTGAGGTTTCTCTCTGTCTCTCTCATGCTTCCCTCCCTCCATCTGTTTCCCTGCGTTTCGCGTATCTCCCCCTAATATGGGCATATTCATATATGGGCATCATGTCACTGACTGGAGACAGCTCTGTATGGGGAGATACGTAAAGTTGCAGGGAAACAGGGGGAGATATCAGGGAGACCGCATTGTGAGACATCAGGGAAATGGAGAGACAGGGAGCATTTAAAGCCCCTATAATTCATATCGGTACACAGTATCGGCACTAATTGTTTTACCGGCAGTGCGTACCGCACGGCACCAGCCTACTTTCACTACTACATGTAGGACATCTAATTTTGTATTTTTGCCTATGATCTTAAATATTTTTTTTTTCTATTTCGGTTCATGGCGGCATATTTTGATTATTGCTCAGTTGACGTTTCTCCATTTCTTTTATTTCTGTACATAGTACAGCAGGAAGCACATTGTTGGGATTTACTATGCAGCACAATAGCTGTTTATGAAGAAAATGTGAGCACACATTTGATCCCCGGTTCCTCATAAGAGATACGTTAATATTCTTCCGGAAAGGGCCTGGCTAGGTGTTGCTTAGTGCAAAAATATTTATCTCTACTATATCCAAGACTTATTTGAGATCATGGCTTGGGCACCCTGAGCACTGCATTCCCAACAAATGTGATCTACAGCATAAAAATCAAACTAGTGAAGTTCCAATAATGTGAACGCACCCCAAATTATTTTACGTTGTTTAGATCATAGCTAAACCTGGCGTTACTCCCATCCAAATACTGACATTTGAGACTAAGCAGTCATTGTCTGGATGGATTTAACAATAGGTTTAGTGATGACCTAAGTAAAGTAGTGTTATTTTCCTGTGTTATTTCCCTCTCTTCTCCTCTCCTCCAAAAACCAATTCCAGTACAGCAGAGAATAATGACAAGAATTCAATGATAATGTTATTTGAAGATATCGTCAAGTTATCATAAAACAAAATTATGTTTCATATGCTAATGAGCTCCAGGATGGATGTTATTTTTTCCATATACAGTGTAATTGGTTTTTGGAATATGCCATGGTAACATAACGTTGATTTCTTATTTTAGTAATATCACATTAATTGTCCTAGTTTTGCAGAAATTAGTGAGTCTGGGCCTAAATCTTAATTGGATCCATAACAAGGGATGGAAAGTTCATATCCCAAATTCCTCCAGACATTTTTATGTCACTTACTTTGACTGTATGCAACACTAACGCTGCAGGTATAACTGCTACAATATCTGGCAGGTGCTATTGATAAGGCTAAAGGCAGTCTGCACCCCAATTATCAAAATCTTTAATCTGAATGTTTTCATGTGTGCTTAATAGATTAGAAAATATAGACATCAATAAAATAATCAAGCTACAGTAAATCATAACATGTATTTAACTTCATGGTTTTTTTTGTGCTTTCATGTTTCGTGTTTTGTATATTTTTCTGTTAAACTTTCACCTCTTGTGTTTGCCTGTGACTGACAGGGACTGTTGTTTAACAACAGTTTGTGAAAGAGTATGATTTTAATATAAGTTTCATTTGAGAGTTTATCTAGCAATAATGAGTCATAAATGTCTACAGTATGTTACTTGGTAATTTAGTTACATTTCATCTTCCTGACCTTTGTGAAAATGGAAAGTTATGAAATTACACTGGTCTATGATACGTGGAACTCACTGTATATTTTAAATTAAATCACCACAGTGGCTCTTTTTTAACATTCATAACTGGAAGGTAGTATCTGTCACCTGTCCAAAATATTCTAAGATAGAAATAGAACTTCTACTTGAATTAACTGAGGCAATTATTGTAATGAAGATAGAGATGTAGCAAGACTTACTGTTCCCTTTATCACGGGATATTCACCATGCCATCTGGTGGGCAGATGCTGAAACTATAGGATGTCATTTCATAGGCTTCCCATTGCTTGTCCGTGGTAAACCAAGTCTTTCAACAAGTGGAATCTTACCCAAGTACCAGGAATAGTAAGTCTTGTCACATCTGTATGTACAGATTGGGTTCTGTTGTCAAAATAATTAGATCAAAGCTGGATATTGAATTAGTAACTCGTCCTTATTTTGAAATAATTGCCTAGACCAAATTGCAACAAAGTGTATTTCTCCCAGACACTATCATGTTACTGTACATGTTTGTGACATATCATGCAATATTACTATCTATCAAAAGGTAATAGTTTTTGTTATGATTATTTTAGTGAGAATTATTGTATCCATTGTTTAAAAAGGCAAGTCTTTTTACATAAAGTTTGTCGATTACTAAGCTAAGCAGGTGATTAAGTGCTTACAGTATACATCAGATTTGCTTTCAGAGCTTTCTGATGTTATTCCTTTTTAACTACTGATTGTTCATGTACAGTATAATGCATTTAAAAAAAAAATAATATACAGATATTCTGTATAGAATTTTGGGAAGGTATTGGCAGCCAACAAATGTACCGATATCAAATATTATAATTATTACAATTAGAAATAGACAGAAACTATTGCCATAGAAATTAAAAGGAAACAAACATAAGACTATCATGTTGTGTGAAATATTACAAAGGGAAAATTCCCTCGTGGTTTTCACTTAGTAGAGTCATCTGGTATGTAGGATGTGTATTTTGTAAAGGATTATATGTTGATTGAAAACAC
This sequence comes from Ascaphus truei, assembly GCF_040206685.1. NCBI lineage: Eukaryota > Metazoa > Chordata > Amphibia > Anura > Ascaphidae > Ascaphus > Ascaphus truei. Next base: position 258,451,738 of record NC_134484.1, read on the forward strand.
AGTTATGCAATCATGCACACTAAAGATACTGTACAGTAGATTTTACTTTGAAAGCAGATCTTGTATACAGCAGCATTAAGAGAGACACAAATAATAAGAATCAATCAGAGGACATGTGACATGCTTATAGTAAGTGAGAATTACCTTTAATTATGAAATAAGTAATATCAGAGTGATACTGTTACTTTGTGCACTCACAAATTTCACAACATTGTCAACATTTGCAAATATTCTCATGGGCATACAGTATAAATTCATATTTATAGAACTCATTGGAATGGGCAAAAAGGTGTCCTATGATATGACTAAATAAATCTTGGCCTTTATACCGGATCTATTCATTGGTTATATATCATGCATATACAGCACAACCCCTTTATAACGCTGTGCTTGGGGTCCAAAGAATTACATTGCGTTCTAAGCGGATCGCATTAGAAATAATGTACAATTGTATGCATTGTACAAAAATGTATTTAAGATACCAATAATCGGGTTGTATAGTATTCATAAATAAAAAAATTGGGAGCCACGCTTGCATCGCGTTATAAGTGGATTCGCGTTGTAACGGATTGCATTATAATGGGGTTGAGCTGTATTATATACAGTATATATGCAACCTTTTTTAATATCGTATTGTATTATGCATTTATTTTATATAAGTGACGTTCTCAAATATTTTGTGTAAATAAGCAAGGATTATAACAATGATTGATGTAGCATTGGACAAAAGTGATTGACAGAGAGATTTACCTACAATTTTTTATAAATGTTTTCTCTTTTTTGATACATACTTACTGTACATGATTTGGGCCATGATGTAGAAGTTGCCAATAAATCATGCCTATAATTATACAAATAAAAATTAAATTGTAAAGAAGGAAAATATACATCATTTATTTGCTTTTACTTAACGTACATTATACTGTACTACATGAAGTGTATGCCCACTACATTTACTGTCTAGTACCTTTAATGTACTCTGTGCTACCTTTATCCTAGTTTTCCCACATCATTTCAGCCTAAATAGAATTCAATACATATTACTGCTGCGGCCGCCTTTATCCTAATGCGGCCGTAGCCGCATCGCTCTGATAACCACGGCCAGATGCGGTATGTTTTGTTTTTTTCCGGAGCGGTTTGCGATATGTTAGCGATATGTTAGCTCTCGGATTTTTAGCGCTGGCCGCAATACTGCAATACCATCTAAAAACTCAGGCAGGCGGGCGATCGCGAGCTGTTGTCTTAAAAGTCTAATAGCAATTCAACCTACAGTACAGCCGTACATTTTCTGCAAGTCTGTGTGCGCGCGCAGTAATTGTAAATTGGAAGATTTATACAGTATTACAAAAATATAACGTCGCGTTTTCTTCGACTATAAAATTATCACATTTCTATATGTATTATTTAGTAATCAATACTTCTTTTCATACTGTTTTTATATTATGCGCATGCGTGTACTGTACAGTATGTCCCATTAGAACATTGTTGAAACGCATAGGCGTGTTACAGTATCACATTTCGGCGCAATAAATATTATGATGATGTTTTGAAAATATTTCTTTGAACTGATAATCCATTATACAGCGCTCTCCCCCTCGCCCCTGCACACACACAAGGCTCAAGGATTTCAACTTCTTATCTACACCTCTCCCACACCATTCATTTGTAATGGATGGCTTTCTGGCTTGAATCTTCCCGAGCATGGCCTTACATTCCTGCGCATGGGACCTTGTTGATTATTAATGCGCATGTGTGTACAGTATAACTTCTTATTCAATTAGAAGTTCAAGTCTGAAATGTTTTTTTTTTTTTTCATTGGTTTTTTTTTTCCGTTTATCGACATGGGCTTGCATAGCAATTCTGGATATTATGTGAATCACTCAGTACTGTTGCTTTTTAATGTGACACTAGACATGCTTTATGATGTGGGTGGCATAGTACTGTGATTTTTATTTATGGGTGTGGGGATTAAAACATTATGCTAACCTGTTGAAAATATGTCTTTGAACTACAGGTAATCCTTCATACAGTGACACCACCCTCATCCCCCCGCACACACACAAGGCTCAAGGATTTCAACTTCTTATCGACACCTCTCACAAACCATTCATTTTCAAATGGTTGGCTTTGTCTTCCCTAGCCTGCTCTCACAGTTCTGCACTTGCGTGTATAGCTGCGGCCACCATTATCCTAATGTGGCCGGATCCGCGGCGCTCTGCTAACCACGGCCAGCTGCAGAATATTTTCTGTTTTTCCGTAGCGCTCGGATTTTTAGCGCTGTCTGCTATACTGCAATACCGTCTAAAAACACAGGTGGGCGTTCGCGAGCTGTTGTCTTAAAAGTCTAATAAGTCTAATGCATGTCTAATGCATTATGTCTGTGTGTTCGCGCGCAGTATTTGTAAAATGGAAGATTTATAGTATACAGTATTACAAAAATATAGCGTTGCGTCTTCTTCGAATATAAAATTATCACATTTCTATACAGTACTGTATGTACTGTATTACAGTATTTTGTAATCAGTACTTTTACTTGTTTTCATACTATTTTTATATTATGCGTGTACCGTACAGTACTGTACAGTACTCTATGTCTCATTTGAACATTGTTGAAACGCATAGGCGTGTTACAGTATCACATTTCGGCGCATACAGCGCTCTCCCTCTCGCCCCCGCACAGACATGGCTAAAGTACTATTTCAACTTCTTATCTACAGCTCAGTGCACCTCTCCCAGCCAGATGGCTTTCTGGCTTCAATCATCCCGAACCTGTCATCACATTCCTGCGTGTATAACGTACAGAGCCTGGTGTCACATTTAAGTGCCTGTGTGTAATCCTCTTTGGGAAGGGACCTAGTTGATAATTAATGCGCATGCGTGTATAACTTCACAATCATGTGGAAGTTCAAGTCTGGAAAAAAAAAATATATATATATTTTTTTAATGTTTCGTTTCCAGACGTGTGCCTGCATAAAAATTCTTGTTATTCTGATATTCTATCAGTACTGTGGCTTTTTAATGTGACACTGGTCATTCACATGCTTTATGTAATTTTTATTGATTTGGGTGCGTGGGGATCAAAACATTATGATGACCTGTTGAAAATATGTCTTTGAACTACAGTACAGTACTGCTAATCCTTCATGCAGCTTTACCTCCCTCCCCCCTGCAGACACACACAAGGCTCAAGGATTTCAACTTCTATCGACACCTCTCGAAAACCATTCATTTTCAAAAGCTTGGCTTTGTGCTTTTAATCGTCCCGAGCCGAGCATCACATCTCTGCGCCTGCGTGTAATCCTCTTTGGGAAGGGACCTAGTTGATGATTAATGCGCATGCGTGTATAACTTCACAATCATGTGGAAGTTCAAGTCTGGAAATTTTTTTATTTTTATTTTTAATGTTTCGTTTTCAGACAAGTGTGCCTGCATAAAAATTCTTGTTATTCTGATATTCTATCGGTACTGTAGTTTTTTAATGTGACACTGGTCACATCTCTGCGCCTGCGTGTAATCCTCTTTGGGAAGGGACCTAGATGATGATTTTTTTTTTTCAACTTTCTGTTTATTGGTTTTTCAAAGTATGACATACAATTATCACATGGATACCGTAAAGCGTACTGTAGGACATACAACATCCATACAAACAGGAGAAAGGGAAGACAGGAAGGTATTGAGGTAGGAAGAGGGGGGGAGAGGGAGGGTAGAGGAGGTATCTCTAATGTTCTCCGCTCCTAAACAGATCATCCAGGATCACGCCCATCTATGTCTTCGTGGCACCGGGTAATGGAGGGGGAGCACCCCGACCGCCCTTGATGACCTCGCGGGACGGGGCTAATGTCGCCCTCATGTGCTACCAACGTCGGCTCCTGTCGACCATCAAAGGAGAACCCACCTGATCTTATCAAAGCCAGACGGAGGCATTGCTCACCCCCGGGATATCCGTCTGTGCCAGCCAGGGCAGCCAGACTTTTTGGAAATTTGGGCCAGTGTCGTTGACCAAACTCGTCAACTTTGCCATCTGGCAAACGAACCAAATTCTGTTCCGAATTTTATCTATTGATGGAATTGCATTCTGCTTCCACAGTGCTGCGGTCTCACACCTCATAGCTGTAGCAAAGTGTGCTATCATTTTGTTCCCTGATCTAGACACTTCTTGCGTAGGTTTACCTAACAGAAACACCCACGGGTCTAGTTGAATTTGGAGGCCCAAAATCTTCTGTAGCCAATCCCTGATTTGAGTCATGAATTGATATATAAGTATGTTCCTGATGTTGAAACCCTGTGTATAAGACTGAATCTGGCCTTGTTGAATTGATATATAAGTATGTTCCTGATGTTGAAACCCTGTGTATAAGACTGAATCTGGCCTTGTTGAATTGATATATAAGTATGTTCCTGATGTTGAAACCCTGTGTATAAGACTGAATCTGGCCTTGTTGAATTGATATATAAGTATGTTCCTGATGTTGAAACCCTGTGTATAAGACTGAATCTGGCCTTGTTGAATTGATATATAAGTATGTTCCTGATGTTGAAACCCTGTGTATAAGACTGAATCTGGCCTTGTTGAATTGATATAGAAGTTAGTATGTTTGAATGTAAAAAGTTTTTTTTTTTTTTTTTCCTCTTAACTCTGTGCTGTTAATTGACCAAATGGAACAAGCTGACTGATTGGGGAGGGGGAGGATCATGTGACTGTTTTTTCTGTATAATACTAACACCTTAGCTGCATTGGGCAGGAACTGCATTAGGCAGTGAGGCATTTAAAGTGAGCTTTTTAAGTGAAACAGTTAGACTACAGTTTGACTAGAGGTGACTGGGGACTGCATCTACTGCACACACTTTTACTCAAGACAACAAACGGTAAGCTATTCAGATCACACTATGATCCCATGCTTGTTAGCCTGCATAGTTTAACCCCCCACCCCTTCACAACTTCTTTAACTGCAGCCTCTCCCAAAACTGACTGCACAAAACACTGAAACCCTGAATTGACCCTAGCATTGCAATGCAGCAAAACACTTGACAAGGTACAGGCCCACCCCTGCTGTTTAGTCTGCACACACTCACTCTGCTCACAACAGCTCCTTGCAGCACTGCCTACCTCTGGCATCATGAACCTGCTATGTCTTCTAACTTTTTTCTTTCTCCTGGCCTCATGGAGATGTTACTCCCTCTATCCACTACAAACTCCTCCATCCTTGCCCACACCCAACATCACCATACACCCTGGACTACTCAGAAGCCTTGCACTATCTACTGAATGTTGGTGGAGAACTCTAAAAACCAGCACACCAACCACTGCTCACTCTAATGGAAAACACCACAAATTTACAACTTGCAAACAACTACCCAAATTTCTACTCATACTATTACTCTCTCTAGCAGGTGATATTGAAACTAACCCAGGTCCTCCCATTTCAGCTCTGTCCCATGCCCCTGAGAATTCCACCTTTAAATTCCAAAAAGGGCTATCTGTCGCCCATATAAACATCCAGAGCCTGCTGCCCAAACTGGATGAACTAAGGGCATGGTGCCTTATGCATAAACCCAAAGCCATCGTTCTTACAGAAATATGGCTATCCTCTAAAACCCCTGATGCAAATATCGCCATTCAGGGATACTCCATTTTTAGGAGAGATAGGTCAAAGAGAGGAGGAGGGGTGTTATTTTATATTGCAGACACCTTACAATTTACACTGTTACATTGCCCACCAAGTCCACCCTCTTTTGAAACTCTAGTTGGCAAAATCTGCCTCCCCTTTTCTAAGCCCATCTTGCTTGCTGGCATCTACCGCCCCCCTAAAGCCCCTCTACAATCCTTGACTGATATCACCCAATTTCTTGCCTCCATTTCCTCTCTGAATGAGAAGAGTGAGCTGCTAGTTCTAGGGGATTTCAACTTCAATTGGCTTGACCCTAAAAACCACAAAATCCAGATACAACTCAAGTCACTTAACCTATCGCAACTCATTTCCCAACCCACACGAATAAACCTGAAGTCGCATAACCATTCCTTGCTAGACTGGATTCTCTCCTCAAACCCCAGCAGAATCCAATCCTCTGGCATCCTTCCTGATATTTTCAGTGACCATGCAATAGTGTACTGTGTAAGGAAAATTAAACCGCCCCATTCAAGCCCTAAAGTTCTCCTCACTAGAACATTTAAAAACTTTAACCCACAACAGTTTCTGGATGACCTTACCAACTGCCCATGGCACAGAATCGATTTAATTCCCGACCCTGACTCTGCGCTCGACTATTTCCAATCTGAGTTCTTAAAACTCTGCGATACCCATGCTCCACTACACAAAATAAGGGTACGGGGGGCCCACCTTCCATGGGTTACACCTGACCTTATAGCACTCTACCAGTTCAGGGATGCCTTGTGGAAAAGCTACAAAGTAACTGGCACTACCAAGGATCTCAATCACTACAGATGCCTGCGGAACGTGTGCACAAGGCAAACAAGGTATGCAAAAGCACAATATTACTCTGACAATCTCCACCAAAATACATCAAACCCAGCTAACTTCTGGAAGGTTATCAACAATATATTCCAGCCTCCTAACCATCAACAACCAAGTAATATCACTAAGGGGGATATTACTCTGACAAACCCCACTGACATTGCAAATGCATTCAATGATTACTTTGTGGGGTGTGCCACTAACTTATTAGCGAAACGCAGCACAAACCCCAAACCTGAATCTCATCCTGGGAGTACCCCTATAGTCCCACCCCCTCCCAACACTGCCCACAATTTTCAATTTAGCCCAGTATCTGAAGAGGAGATTACACAAGCGCTCCTCAAACTAAAACTAAGCAGCCAATGTGGACCCGACTTACTACAATCTAGGTTCCTACGACATGGTGCCCCAGCCATTGCCAAACCAATTGCGTCCATAGTCAACTCTATCCTGTCTGCAGGCCATATCCCTAAGACCTGGAAAACTGCCAGAGTTGTCCCAATCTTCAAAAGTGGGGACAAAAACACTGTCTCAAACTACAGGCCAATCTCACTTCTCCCAATTCTATCCAAAGTTATGGAAAAATGTGTCCACTCCCAATTAAGCGATTTCTACACCAAGACAAATTTCCCTAGCCAATTCCAGTCTGGGTTTCGTCCCAAACACTCCACCGTAACTACCCTGCTAAAAGTTTGCAATGAAATCCAGTGCGGAATGGAACGGGGACAACTCACTGGTGCAGTATTCCTAGATTTTGCAAAGGCTTTTGACACAGTTGATCATGTTATCCTGCTTAACAAACTCCAGAGCTCTGGAATAGGGAAACATGCTTTAAACTGGTTTCAGTCCTACCTATCAGGAAGATCCCAACATGTGTCCATCTCAGGCTCTAACTCCAACCCCCTGGATATCACCTGTGGTGTCCCGCAAGGCTCTGTTCTGGGGCCCCTACTCTTCTCAGTGTTCATTAATGATCTTCCCACAGCTTGTAAGGAAGCCTCAATACACATGTATGCAGATGACACAATCCTGTATGCACACAGCCATAGCCTCTCTGACCTTCAACACATACTTCAGTCTGACTTTTTGAGACTCGAAAACTGGATTTCCCAAAACAAACTGCTTTTAAACACTGACAAGACGGTAACAATGGTATTTGGGACCAAGACTAAATTTGTAAAGCTTCCAGTGACTGAGCTCCTGATTAGAACCAACGCTAAAACCACCCTAACACCTGTCACTAGTTTTAAATACCTGGGCTTATGGTTTGACTCCCACTTAACATTCGGGATGCACATTGATACCCTGACAACCAAGACCTATGCCAAACTAGGGGTACTTTACAGGAACAAATCCTCCCTAAGTCTCCTGGTCAGAAAGCGTATTGCACAGCAGATGCTAATGCCAATTATTGACTATGGAGACATAGTATATGGCTCGGCTCCTCAAACCCACCTTAGCAAACTTGACACCCTCTACAATTCAATTTGTCGTTTTGTTCTCCAATGCAACTACAACACACATCACTGCGAAATGCTCAAAGAACTAGATTGGTCATCACTAGAGTCTAGGCGCAAAGTTCACCTTTCCTGTCTCACCCTCAAATACTTTCTGGGCAAGCTACCCAGCTACCTGAACAAGCTCCTCACCCCTATCACATGCAGTACCTATCACCTGAGATCAGACTCCAAAAGACTATTCATGGTCCCAAGACTCAACAAAGTATCCGGACGTTCCACATTCTCCTTCCTTGCACCCCAAAACTGGAACAACCTACCAGGGACTCTCATATCCACCACCAGCTTAAGTTCTTTCAAATCTAAGGCTGTCTCACACTTTAATCTGGTCTGTAACTGTTTCATACGCTCATAATATATATTTTCTTTAACTGTGCATGCAATGTCTTGTATATAATGTATACCTTGTTCATTTATGTAACTGTATTTGTAACCATGTATTATTTTGTTTTACTCTGTGCCCAGGACATACTTGAAAACGAGAGGTAACTCTCAATGTATTACTTCCTGGTAAAATATTTTATAAATAAATAAATAAATAAATAAATAACACGGGTATGAGTCGTGGGCAAGACCACAGCATGTGCACCAGATCTCCCTGTTCCCCGCACTGCCTGGGACAGAGCGGGGAAGCTCCCGATATGAATTTTGCCAGTCTAACTGGGGTGAGGTACCACCTCATTAATACTTTATATGAGTTCTCCTTCAATGTCATACAAATCGAGCTACTGGCCGCATCCTTGAAGATTGCTGTCCAGTCTTCGTCCTCTAGTGGCCCTGTCAAGTCTGTCTCCCATTGTGTCATGAACCTGGGTTTGTGTGAGCCGTCGATGTCAGACCTGACCACCTCTTTGTACAAAGCAGAGATGAGACACCGTGTGTCGGTGCCCCGACCACAGAGCCTCTCAAAATTAGTTAGCGGTGGTCTGTTTACGTGTTTGGTGTAAAATGCCCAGACCTGGAGGTATCTAAGGAATTCTGTGTTGGGGATGTCAGTTTCTGACTGTAATAGATCGAATGGTTTGATAGTGTCCCGCCCCTCTAGGTCTTTCAACCTTCTGAGCCCCATGTTTTGCCATAGTGTGAAGTTCTTACCATCTAGCCCTGGAGCAAAATCTGGGTTCCCATATAAGGGAGCCATTAAAGTGTGTTTTGAGGTTAATGAGTGATTACTTTTAGCCGCTTCCCAGACCGACAATGAGTTGAGCACCGAGGCCAGCGGATCCTTTAAGTTTTTTAATCTAGATTTAGGGTACCAAATTAAATCCTTGATCTCAAACGGGGCGCACACCTCCTTCTCCAGCGCCACCCATCGTCTCAGATCCGGGTCTCCATGCCACTGAGTAATTTGGCATAATTGTGCCGCTTTATAATATGCCAACAAACTCGGCACCGCCAAGCCCCCAGTTTCTCTAGGTCTTTGCATAATTGTCATTTTTACCCGTGGTGTTTTATTTTTCCAAAATAATTTCGTGACTAAGTTCTGCAATTTCTTGATCTCCGATCGCACCACGGGTATCGGGAGAGTTTGGAACAGATACAATAAACGGGGGAGAAGGTTCATCTTCACACAATAGATTCTGCCAATCCAGTAGATTCCGTAAGCGGACCAGGCTTTGAGTTCCTTCGTCAGGGCCCTCAGTAGCCTTGGATAGTTCACCTGTTAGAGAGTGGAGCTCTGTTTGGTAAGATGTACACTGGCGACACACTTTATTCGAGCTTGGCTAGTCCCACGAATTCGGGTATACCCGGGTGTATTGAGGTTTGTGACTGTTTTCTGCCCGAGTGCATTGAGGTATTTTCCAAGCAGGGATTGAAGCATTTTATTCCCTCTGGCTGCAATACTGCACAGTATATAAATATATAATGCATTACAATTCAGGAATTTATGCCATCTGGTAGACACGCGAAGCATTGCAGCCTATTAAATCCTAATCATTATCATTTAACAGATCAGCCGCCCGTCAGCCAGGCATGAACCCAGGCTGGGAAGGCAAATGCAACGGGGCTTGTCAGAGGTGAGGAGTGGCGCATTCCAGGTATCTGCCAGGTACATACCGGGTATTTGCTCGAATATAGTGTGTCGGTGCAGTACTCCAGGTACTTTATAGTTTTAGGCTGCCATTGAAATTTAAAGTTGATTTCTATTCATTTCTCTGTTTCTTTCGGGATGTTCAGACTGAGCGCCTCAGATTTAGCCTGATTGATCTTGAAACGAGAGATTCGGTTGAATCTTTCCAGGAGGGCAAACAGATTGGGTAGCGAGGTAAGCGGCTTTGTCAATGTCAAGATGATATCATCCGCGTATAGAGCCACTTTATGTTGGGGTCGTATATAATGCTTTTATTGCCCCTAGGATTTTCCCCCCGAACCCGAATGCTCCAAGCGTGGACTCCATATATGGCCAATCGATCCTGTCAAAGGCTTTCTCCGCGTCTAAACTTAGTGCTAGGCCGCGGATCCTGTTGGCATTAATGAAATCAATAATATCTACTATCCTTCTGGTATTATCGGCCGCTTGTCTGTCTCTAATAAAGCCAACCTGATCCGGATGAATAAGCCTTGGCAGGACTACGCTCAATCTATTGGCCAGTAATTTGGAATAGATTTTAACGTCCAAATTGATTAAAGATATCGGCCTATAACTTTGGCAATTTGTGGGATCTTTATCCTTCTTATGGATTAGGGATATCGACGCCTGGAGCATCTGGTCCATGAAGGGTTCCCCTGCCAGGACTCCATTAAATACTTTGAGCATGTGCGGAGCTAAAATCCCGACAAATTTTTTATAATACAAATTGGAAAACCCATCCGGGCCTGGGGCTTTAGAGGGTTTTAGGCTCTTAACGACCCCTATTAATTCCTCTAAAGTAAAATCAGTCTGAATTGCCTCGCGCTCCAGCCTGCTCAGCCTAGGTAATTCTGCTTCTCTCAGGAATGACTGTAGTATGTTATTAGTCTTTGTGCTGTGTGCCACCTTCTCCCCGTTATATAACTGCTCATAATAAAGTCTAAACTCTTCCACTATGCGTTTGGGGTTGGAGGACATTTCTCCCGAAGTGGTCCTGATTGCCTGTATATTATAAATTGGTTGCCTATTACAGATCCTCTTAGCTAGCAGGTTTGTTGGCTTTCTCAAAGAATTTCCTCTTTGTCCAGCTCAAGTCCCTCTCGGCCTGGGATGTGAGGAGGAGGTTAAGCTCAATCCTTACATCCTTCAGCTCCTTTAGAGTGTCCCCTCTACCTGATCGGCTATGGAGTGTAGAGAGCTCATTTAACCTCTTATATAGCTGAGTCAATTTGGCTTCCCTTAGCTTTTTCCATCTAGCTGCTAGGCTGATCAATATTCCACGCATTGTGGCCTTGTGAGCCTCCCACAATGTGATGTGAGATTCCACACTACCCGTGTTCAGTAAGAAAAACTGCCTAATCTTTTCTTTGACTGTCTGTGCTAGTTCTGGGATCTTAATCAGGGATTCATTCAGTTTCCAATTTGCTCCAGGGCTAATCAGCCTAATTTGCGTGCATCTCAGCTCTATTGATGCATTATCCGACCATGAAGTATCATGAATTATAGTGTCGGAGATTTGAGGGACCATTCTGCTCGACACGAAGAAGTGGTCTATCCTGCTGTAACTGTCGTGAGGGTGTGAGTAAAATGAGTAGCTACGCTCGCCAGGGTGTTGTTCCCGCCATATTATTTATTTATTTATAAAATATTTTACCAGAAAGTAATACATTGAGAGTTACCTCTCGTTTTCAAATATGTCCTGGGCACAGAGTAAAACAAATAGTACATGGTTACAAGTACAGTTACATAAATGAACAGGGTATACATTATATACAAGACATTGCGTGCACAGTTAAAGAAAATGTATATTATGAGCGTATGAAACAGTTACAGACCAGGTTAAAATGTGAGACAGCCTTAGATTTGAAAGAACTTAAACTGGTGGTGGATGTGAGAGTCTCTGGTAGGTTGTTCCAGTTTTGGGGTGCACGGAAGGAGAAGGAGGAACGTCCGGGTACTTTGTTGAGTCTTGGGACCATGAATAGTCTTTTGGAGTCTGATCTCAGGTGATAAGTGCTGCAGGTGGTAGGGGTGAGGAGCTTGTTCAGGTAGCTGGGTAGCTTGACCATGAAGAATTTAAAGGCAAGACAGGAAAGGTGAACTTTGCGCCTAGACTCTAGTGTTGACCAATCTAGTTCTTTGAGCATTTCGCAGTGATGTGTGTTGTAGTTGCATTGGAGAACAAAACGACAAATTGAATTGTAGAGGGTGTCAAGTTTGCTAAGGTGGGTTTGAGGTGCCAAGCCATATACTATGTCTCCATAGTCAATAATTGGCATTAGCATCTGCTGTGCGATACGCTTTCTGACCAGGAGACTTAGGGAGGATTTGTTCCTGTAAAGTACCCCTAGTTTGGCATAGGTCTTGGTTGTTAGGGTATCAATGTGCATCCCGAATGTTAAGTGGGAGTCAAACCATAAGCCCAGGTATTTAAAACTAGTGACAGGTGTTAGGGTGGTTTTAGCGTTGGTTCGAATCAGGAGCTCAGTCACTGGAAGCTTTACAAATTTAGTCTTGGTCCCAAATACCATTGTTACAGTCTTGTCAGTGTTTAAAAACAGTTTGTTTTGGGAAATCCAGTTTTCGAGTCTCAAAAAGTCAGACTGAAGTGTGTGTTGAAGGTCAGAGAGGCTATGGCTGTGTGCATACAGGATTGTGTCATCTGCATACATGTGTATTGAGGCTTCCTTACAAGCTGTGGGAAGATCATTAATGAACACTGAGAAGAGTAGGGGCCCCAGAACAGAGCCTTGAGGGACACCACAGGTGATATCCAGGGGGTTGGAGTTAGAGCCTGAAATGGACACATGTTGGGATCTTCCTGATAGGTAGGACTAGTTTAAAGCATGTTTCCCTATTACAGAGCTCTGGAGTTTGTTAAGCAGGATAGCATGATCGACTGTGTCAAAAGCCTTTGCAAAATCTAGGAATACTGCACCAGTGAGTTGTCCCCGTTCCATTCCACACTGGATTTCATTGCAAACTTTTAGCAGGGTAGTTACGGTGGAGGGTTTGGGGTGAAATCCAGATTGGAATTGGCTAGGGAATTTTGTCTTGCGGTAGAAATCGCTTAATTGGGAATGGACACATTTTTCCATGACTTTGGATAGAATTGGGAGAGCCTGTAGTTTGAGACAGTGTTTTTGTCCCCACTTTTGAAGATTGGGACAACTCTGGCAGTTTTCCAGGTCTTAGGGATATGGCCTGCAGACAGGATAGAGTTGACTATGGACGCAATTGGTTTGGCAATGTCTGGGGCACCATGTCGTAGGAACCTAGATTGTAGTAAGTCGGGTCCACATTGGCTGCTTAGTTTTAGTTTGAGGAGCACTTGTATAATCTCCTCTTCAGATACTGGGCCAAATTGAAAATTGTGGGCAGTGTTGGGAGGGGGTGGGACTGTCTACCAGACAGCCTCTCCTTAGTCCTTCTAGCAGCGTTGTAGCCCCTGTTTGCCTTTCCCTCTCTTGTCTTGGGGATCTATCTAAGCGGGGGTCTATGACTTTATTGAAATCTCCTGCGACTATTATATTTCCTACTGCCCATCGCTGGAGTTTGAGAAAAAACGCATCAAAGAACTGGGGATCTCTCTCGCATGGGGCATAGACGCATGCTAGGGTCACCCTACACTGCTGTAGTAGTCCCACTAGGATAATATATCTACCTTCTGGGTCTCGCTTTGTCTGTTCGACCTCGAAGGGGACTCTATTATGGAATAGTATAGCAACCCCTTTTTTCTTTTCTTTAGCTGAGGCGAGGTAAAATCGTCTAAAATATTTGTCTATGAACCCTGGATTTTTGCTGGAGCTATAGTGCGTCTCTTGGAGGAAGAGAACGTCTGTTTTTCTGCGTTTGAATTCTGCAAAGGCGATTCTACGCTTCTGTGGGGAATTAAACCCCTTAACATTTTGTGATATGAACGTCAGTGCCATGTGTGTGTGTATAGAGATCCTTTGTGTATATGGTAAAGTCGAGTCCTACCCGTGCCTTGTATCCAAGTAGGGTGCCAGGAGCGGCCATGTCGTTTCCATGTTGCCTTTGCACTTCCTCTGTGGGAGCCTGGGGATGGGGAAAGGAAACACATAGGGGGATGACAAGGAACACATATCCATAAAACATAAACACATGAAACCAATTTGGTCCTAACCGACCTATGGTTTGCTGCCGGGGAATATCGCCCATGCTTTGGACTCTCCCTCCCTCCTGTTCAGGCTCGTGAGGCTTGTTCCTGCCCACGTATTCCCGGGTCTTTGACTGGACTGTGGTTTAAGACCGCAGCCCAGCCCCAAAGGCACATGCCAACAGGCGGGGACGAGGGCAGTCACCTACCCCCCCGCCGGAGAAGTACACATTATGTAGGCAATGTCTAATACTAACACTAAACTCAAACTAAAACTAACCCAACTCAACTGGTGAATGAACTGTTTGTATCCTAACTGCGCGGCCAACTGTGCCATAGTACTAACAGATCTGTCTAATCCTAAGCTGCGTTACGGAAAAAAGACAACTAAGCAGGAACCCCTTCTAACCTTGCCCTACCTGCACAGCTTGCGCCATCGTGTGTGGTAGTGCTTCCCGTTGCTGCAAGTGCAAACCCACTCTCTTTTCCCCATCTGCGTAGGTTCTATCCGTCCCTAGCTTCCTCCTTCCTTAAATTCTTAATTGCTTAATTTCTCCCCCCACCTCCCGCCCCCCGTTGTCCCTGCGCCTTGTCCCCTATCTGTTGTCTTGCTGGGCCTGAAGCCCGTGTCGAATCCTGGGCCCAGGAACTCCCTCGCTGCGGCAGAAATCCCACCTCCCCTCCCCCTCTCCCCGGCGGGGGAATTCGCGTACCCCCCGGGGAGCCCCCCCGGCCCCGGCCCAGTCCCTCCCGTGAGCTGCAGGCTCTTCCATAGCTGTCACTTCCGGTCAGACGGGGCTCCGTTGGGACCCGCCCCCTGACGTCAGCACCGTTGAGATTGCACATCCGCCCGCGAGCAGCAGAGGAAGCAGGCGTGTCTCAAGGGTGGAGCCGGTCAGAGCACCACAACTTCGCTCCGAAACAGCGTCCGCCATTCTTTTTCAGCGCGCCTTCACCTGATCGTCCTGCGTATCCTGCTGGGCTGCCATTTTGGTGAGTAAAAGATTATTATTCTCCAAGGCGCAATCTTCTGGGTTCGGGCAACAGGGAGGGGGGGAACCGGGACCCGGGGATGCCCCGACCCGAGTCAAATAGGGGGATAGTCAGGGCCAGAAACAGACAACTTGGAACGTTTAGGGGATTTGATCAGTCAATCTTCAGGTGGGTCTCAAGGTTCCTGCCTTTTCCCTTTGCTGCCCGGCTGCCAAGCTCACCTTCTCCCACTCTGCCGGCCGGGGCGGGCAGGCCTCCGGGGCCTCCGGTATCCGCAGCGTGTCGGGGAGACCCAGTTTCTTCAGGAACTCCGGCCCATCCGACAGATGTTTGAGTGCATGTGGCCGGCCATTCTGCACCACTATCAGCGCAAATGGGAAGGCCCACCTGTACCTTATCTCCTTATCCCGCAGCAGTCTAGTAACGGGCTGGAGGGCCTTCCGTCGCGCCAGCGTTATTGGTGAAATGTCTATATATATGGCCATTTCCATCCCCTCGAACGGCACCAGCGGAGTAGCCCTGGTAAGCTTGCATATTTCCTCCTTGGTAGTGAAGTGGTGAAAGCGGAGAATTATGTCTCTTGGGGGATTATTGGGCAGTGGACGGGCCCGTAAAGCTCGGTGGCACCGGTCCATGACCAGCTCGGCCTCCGTTTTCCCCTGCATAATAGATGTCATCCATCTGTTGAGCAGCAATTCTGGGTCCAGTACCTCCTCTGGGATCCCCCTGACCCGTAGATTATTTCTCCTATCCCGGTTCTCGCTATCTTCGTGGCGCTCCTCCAGCTCCGCCACTCTCCTCTCTAGTGTAGCGATCCGGGAGAGGTCTCCCTCTGGCACTTGGTAGTCGCCTCCATCTTTTCCTCCAATTTGTTCGTGCGGGTGCTGATGCTGAGGATGTCTCTCCGCAGGTGCTCTACCTCCCCCCGAAAAAATGTCTTTAGGTCGGAGAGAAGCTGTGCTATCTCTCTCTTGAACGACCCTGTATGCTCCTCCGTAGCCATTTCTAGCTCCGGTGCGGAATCTGAGTCTGAGACCGCCATGCTTTCGGTTTCCCTGGTCTTTTTTGCCCCTGTGAAGTAGGTGCGGACATCCACCTTTTGTCTTGTCTTCTTGCGGGTCGCCGCCATCCTCGTATGTCAGGTGTGACTAGTTGGTCTGGGGGCAATGTTTTATTTTCGGCTGTGTTGGGTTTTTTGCTGTAATTTTACTCATTTTCGCCGGCGGGTAGCGGAGCACTCAGTTCAAGCCTCCATCTCCGTACCCGTCGCGCATGCACCTCCGACCTAGTTGATGATTAATGTGCATGCATGTATAATTTCACATTCATTTTCAAATGCTTGGCTAAGCATTCAAAGCATGCCGCTTCTCTCCTGGAAACCCAGAGGACACCATCTCCATCACTCCTCGCTGCTGTAGTGTATACAGTAGTGTATACTGTATGGAAAAAAAACAGCATACTGTTTCAGGTTTTCTATAAAGCTCACAGTTATTCTATCCTAATCAATAAAAATGGCACTGCCACTAAATTGTTGCCTCCGGATTCAGCAATGTGAAGATTCATCAATCCATCGAAATCCCTCCATTTGCTGTTCTCCGCCTGATGACACTTTTATTTTTCCTCAGAAAAGAAACTTTATTACTGTAATGGTTCGTTCAAATTAGTCAGTCCCCACAGTCCCCACAGTCCCCTCGGTTAGTCCCAACAATAATTTTCTCGGGGGGCGTCTCTTGTTCACATACACGCATGTGCCTAGATGTGATGACACGCATATGCGTTTCAACAAGATTCCAATGTGCATGCGCCTAGCTGTCCACCAATTGTTCAGTACCTATTGTAGAAGCTTCTCAGCCAATGATATTGCTGGACTTCATTTTCGCGCATTGTGACTAAAATAATAGAACTAAATAAATAACCATAAGCAAAGCGATTGATTACAGGAGAATAGCTTGACTGTGCATTGATATTGATATGTTAAAAAAAGAATAAAATATAGCAGCTGTACTCACCATAGACTTTGCCAATCGGATGGCGCCGAGCCACTGCCAGTCCCGTATTCTTGATTATACACGTAGTTGACAGGTGACAGCGGGCCTGCTACACCTGTAGCTGACAGCTGATGAGGCTGGAAATTGTTTTGGTACATGCAAGCTTGCTGGTATCTGTATGTGAAATCCTGCTCAGGCTGCAGGTATCCAGGCGGGGACAGACAGCAAGGGTTGCCGGTCACCAGCTTTTCACTGATTGTCGGACCATTATTGGAAGCCAGTGCTGGCGCTGACACATTGCTTGCCTGAGACTGACGATTCTTAGTTGGTTTTACCATGACCTTTCGCCTTGTGAAGTCCCCATGATCAAAGATACTGGAAAATTCAGGCGCAACACACCAATACCCTCCTCTAACACCGGGTGCGGGATCAATATGAAAAAAACACGGATCGATACATAGATTTTTCCTTATTGCACGCTTCCACACACGAGCATCTGGTGAAAATTTGTAAAAGTCATAATTTTTGATTAAATATTGATACATTTGACCAACTGTGGCCATCTTATCATCTGCTGCACTAATTGCTGACCATATTAAATAAACGTACGTTATGTTGGGTTTTTTGAACACAGACTGCAGTGGTGTACTCATCTCTGGACCCCTCTGGACAATAGAATACTGTCACGGCCCCTTTTATTCTTCAACATCTCCGATTTTGTTTGGGTATTTTTTCCGAATGCCACGCACTTCACCGCGTTCATGCCGCATTCATGCCGAGACAGCGCTAATACAATAAAGGCGGCATCGGCTTAAAATACCAGAACATACCGCATCAAGTACTGCACCTGCCCGCGGTTTTCAGAGTAGCGCTGATAAGGTCGCACGAGTCTAAAGGCGGCCGCCACTGTAGAACACCATACACTTTGCATTTAGTTTTTAATATGAAACGCCTAAATACTGTAGATACAATGTTGTACAACTTCTTCAGTACCAATGTCAATTCACAATTTGACCAACTGTGGCCATCTTATCATTTGCTGCACTAATTGCTGACCATATTAAATAAACGTACGTTATGTTGGGTTTTTTGAACACGGACTGCAGTGGTGTTCTCATCTCTGGACCTCTCTGGACAATAGAATAGAACACCAGACACTTTGCATTAAGTTTTTAATATGAAACACCTAAATAGATACAGTGTTGTAACTTCTTCAGTACCAAGGTCAATTCACAATGGACCACTGTGGTATTTTTTAAACACATGCAAGTCGACAAATTACTGAAGCGCATGTACGTTAGAATTCATTACAATTCATGAATATCTGCCACCTGGCGGATACGTAAAGAATTGCAACCAATAAAATCCAAACCATTATCATTAAACAGATCTAGCGCGGATGAGCGCAGGTGACGGCCGTCATGAATGCGGCATGAATAAGGCATGAATGAGGCATGAACGCGGTCAAGCGTGTTGTATATAATTTCATTAACTTAAGACAAAAAGGAAAATCCTGATTGATTCTGTAATTGCCACTGACATATATAGGACCAAGAAGAATGAATAACCTTATGCAGAAACATTGCTTGTTAGAGCATCTGTAGTTCTTGCTAATAGTTTTCGTCTACTTCAATAATAAAGGTGTTGAAAACTGGATGTTCACAGCTGTAAAGATTGGTTGTCTTTGCAACCCCGATCTACCTGTGGTTTTATGATTCAGATTTAAATTGAACTAAGTCATGGAGTCACAAGTTATTTCTAAGACATACTGTATGCTTCAATAGCGAAGATCCAATTCTATGGAGTTATAAATACATAGATTTATATCAGCAAATAAAAGACTTTCTTGTTTACCTAGCTTAATAGAAGCAAATGATTACCTAAAGACACAATACAAAAGTTTTAGTTCTGGAAAGAATTCAAGTTGTTACATTAATTAGAATCCATTCTCATCTACCGCACACATACATACATACATACTTCCACTTTACTAAAACACATATTTAAGAGTCTTGATGGAGCTAATGCCATAAGTATGGCTTAACTAACGTCAAATAAAGTCCCTGCATTAACCTTTAATTGACCTTCCTGGAGAGATGCTGTTAGGGGATACACAGCTGGAAACAGGTCTTCACGTTACGTTATTGGGCTTTGAAGATAAACATTAAGGCATACAGGTTAACGTCACATTAAGTCCCTTATCCGAACTTTGTGGATCTGGCCAAGTAAATTAAAAGAGACAGAAGGAAGTGAAAGAATACGACAGTATTCAATAGAAATACGAATACTGTATGACAAAATAACTGGAGATAGACAAAGAGACAAAAATGTATAACGATTTTACTGACTAGAAAAAGAAGAGAAATGGAAGTAAGAGAATGAGAAAACCTGATTATTATTTCTTTTTCTCAGGCATTCATGTTTTTTTTAATCCCCTCATCAAATTTTACCAAAGTGCATTATGTATGTCCCTTGTTGCTAGCGGCATGTTATCTCTTACACAAAAGGTCACATCTAGGTGATGTAATTTATTTATTGATTTATACACTGTATTTATATTGGTAAATTTGGTATGAAGAAACACTTCACATTGCCTCTAGCTCATCCATTGTGTATTGTGTCACTGTGTTGAGTCAGACCTTGCAAGGACAAAACGTCCAGTTTTTCCTTCCCATCTTGTTTCTGGCCTACTGATAAGCATGGGGAGGCTAGGGGTGATGGAAATACTTCATTCACTTCTGCCACCCCCTCTCGATGTAAGTCATTGATTCCAAATTGACTATAAGCATTAATACTTTACAGTTAAATATATTTGTTTAATAAAACAAGTTACAATCCAATCCAAGGCTGTACTGTATATGACTCATTTTTGTAATCTAAGTGGGGCTGCCACTTTAAAGAAAAAACATCATGATTAAAATTACCTCTGTCCTCCTTCTCTATGCATACAGATGCAGTGGCGGTTCTCTACCGCTTGCCATGCGTGTTTTGCACGGCAACCTTTATCAAGCCGTGAGATTCCAGCAGCCAGACTAATGGCCCATCAGATTAACAAAGCGGGGGTGCCGTTATTCCGGCGTCCATTTTTTCATTCTCCAGCGTCACCACCCACGTGATCGGGGGATTTAAACAAACCAGAGGGATACAGGCACCCGATATCGGGGCCTTTAACTCAGGAAGCAGGGTGTCCAGGGACCTGAAATCAACATGGTTCAGCTCCAGAGACCCCCTGCTACAATACTATATTATTAAACTATAATAAAAGCTTATCGATCGCCTGTTATAGCCACGCAGGTAGAGTGACAGACTGAATCAATCTCTTACTGCGTGTCTCTTTTAGGCAGGTGAAATCCGGTAGGATTCACACAGTGAGAGTCCCATTCAAACGCAGGGAGACCTGCTATGTTAAGCCGATGCTCCATTACAGCCTGCCGTGGGCCATCTCGTTTAGTTTTCGGCGAATTGACTGGGGTTTTGTCCCATCATGCGTTTGACAACCAGCATTTGCACCTGTATGTGAGTCATTACCTGGGTCAATAGAGTCCTTTAATATATCTAGTGCTTTGTATCTCATCCAGGGCACGCTGGTGTGCCACAAGCCTCTGCCAAGGGTATCAAAACCCCTGTGGAAACAATGCCAGCTGCTCAACTGATGCATCCCACACCGTCTGAAGACAGGGAGGCTGTGATCCACCTGTTCTCTCTGAGACCGGAACAATGGAGAGAGAGGAGGCACATGTTTTAGGTGTGTGGGAGTGTGGCTAGAAAGGCGGTGTGAGGCCTGATGAGCAGGGGTACCCTGAGATTTAAATAATCCTTACAGGTCACCGAGGGACCAGTGTACTAAGAAATAATTTTAACTTATTTTGTGCGTCATTATTTCAGTGGTAAAAAGTAATTAAAAGAACTTTAAAAAAATGTGCATTATACTGTATATGTAAAGACATCATACATATGACATGTAATTTGTTGTCTGAAATGATTTCTGACACAGCCCTCATGTTGAATACCTTATTGATACAATTTAATTTAAAACAGAATTATGTGTACAGTATTTTATTTATAACTCGTATTAGTAAATATTAATTATTGTTGTAATACTACTTATAATAGCCATACAGTGTAATCAATACAATATGTTTACCTACAGTTGTATCCAGAGTTACTGTTTTTGGCTCCGGAGCAAGCTGCGGTCATGTGCCTGCGATGGTCCCGGCACATGATTATTAACACTGGGGGGGGGATCCGATGCAGGAGCATGGACTCCCTGCAGTGCAACAATGGCAGAGTCTCGAGTGCCGTGGACTTTTGATTTTTTTCCCATGGTTCTAGAGATGGTAAATCTTTCTACAGCTGTATATACTGAAACATCAGTGCTCTGTCAAATACATTTTGTGTATAATACAAAGCTACCTAAATCTGTGCTAACTCTATTAAGGGTCTTTTTTTATAGATAACGCACAATTTAACTTGGCGGACTATTTTCACATACTTTTAATTGATTTTGTGGTGCACAGAAATATTCTTTTTTAATACATAATGTCACAGGAGACCAGAAATCTTTCATGAGATCAAGCACAAGACAGGACACAGAGATCAAATAAAAGTGTATTTATTCCTGCCAAATCCGGCAGAAACAACACACCAACAGAGCTATACTCACTCCAACCTGGGAATACAGGTGAATCCTAGCAGTCCTACAGTCCTCCGTTCCATCGTGCACCCCTCATGGCTCCCGGGCAGCAACCCCCCCCCACGCGCTCGTGCGCGTGATTCACAGGCTTTTTTAAAGCAATCGTGGTGAGTGTGCCATGTGGAGGTGCAACACCCCCCCCCCCCCCCATCCCCATGGACAGCCAACGGACTGCCCACAGAGTGTCCCTGATGCATGGCCCAAACCGAGGTTTGCATCTGTAGGTGTCCAGTGCCAATGAAATGGCTTATTCTGTCCACCGGAATAACTTACCTTGCATAGCTTCCATTCTTGTGGGTGATTGGAATCTCCAAGCAGCGCTGGATGGAAGTCACAGGCAGGCAGGTTTAAATCTGTCGCTTCAGAAATGCTGAGGTTGTGCTAGAGACCCCTCATCTTGGGGTTTCTCTGGCACAACCTCAGAGTGCACTGCTTAGTCCATATCAACTCTAGCCTCCGCAAAGGTCTGAAATAATCTACCCCTTTTCTAGATACACCATCTCCATAGGAAATCAGGGAGAATGGGACAGCAACCAATCACAGCTCAGATGCTGTGTGTTGGACCAATCACAGCACGAAGGATCACATGTGTTGACCAATCCGGGCTGCAGGTGTGACAGTGAGGCTGAGGCAAGGAGGGTGAGCATTACAAACCAGCCAATGAGAACAGCGCCTACAGTACCTGCCCATGTTCTAAATGCTGACTTGATATCTCCTGATAAGATAGGCACCTCACTGTCTGCTCAGGCAAAGGCTCCCAGATAGGAGACTGGACAATCCCTACTCACCCTTGTCCTCAACCCCCTCGTGAAACAAGATAAACCGGGGATCTCTTGGTGTGCAGGCTGGGTAAGTGCATTTCCAACCTAGCATGTCAAGGGAACAAAGAAACACACAGTTACCCAAGGAAAAATACATTTCCCAGAAAATAAAGGTTTACACATATACACTACTGTGTTAAACACATAACAGTCTGGCCACATGAGCAGTAGGTGTACAGGCCAATCCTGTTTATCTATCAGATGGATAGTGGCCAGAGACCGGGCTTAACTTTAATATGCTGGTCTCTGGGCCCCTACAATCTCACATACCATTTACATTTGTACATCAAGAGCAGTCCTTTTCAGGGCTTAAAGTTGACATATTTGGGCTTAGTACATAGACGCACACAATTGCAACTGAAATGTGCCAGTGTTGCGCACAAACATGTTATTAGCGATGCTTAGTACACAGGTACTGAACATACATGAGTGTTCATTGTTCACATACCATAAGATCCTTTTAGTGGGAGAATACAGATTCTGGCACAGGTTTCTTGTAGTACCAATATATTGATTCTTGAGGATATTTACCATACCAAGCTTCGGTCCTTTGCAGTAATAAGATTACATAGTTTATAGGCGGAGAGCAGTGCATTTGGTTAGCTGTTTCTTTCTGCACTGAGATAATTTTCCTCAGGAATGGCTTTTTCCAACTATAAATTAACATTTTCATTTTAGGCTTATTTTATAGTATGTGTGGGCGCGTGTGTGCGCGTGCCTTTTTGTGTGTATGGTGGTCCATGCTGCCGAGAGTGACAGGTTTTCAGTGTTCTGTGTGTGTGTGTGTGTGTGTGTGTATACAATATGTGTAATTTATTATATATTTTTAAAATGTAAAAAAAAGACACATTGGTAATAATAAAATATTTATTAACATTGTGCACACACACATACATATACACAAACACACACACATACATACATACACACACATACATACATTAAAGCGGCGGTAGCAGCGTGAATACTTACTTTTTGAGTCTTTCCCGCTATCGCCCGGCTCCAAGCTCACTGCCGTGCGCACATGCGGCCCTAGCATACAATGGCTGGCTAACCACAGACAACTATAACTGCCGCGTGTACACATGGTGCAGCAAGCGCGCCCACTATATTACGGACCTTAGGCTTGTTAGTATGAAGAGACAGAGCACAAAGCATATATTCATTATTGAAGGTCGTATATCTGCTGTCAGTGTTCCGGACCGTCACTATCTAACTCCGGTATACTCCCACAAACACAAAGATGTTTCATATTGGACTGTGTGAATCCTTGTCTTAGCATTTTCACAGAGCATGCAAATTGAACCCTTTAAATGGCTTCTTCAGTGTAGCTGACTTTTGAACCCCAAAAATATATCTATATGTCCCTGAATGTTATTTCTTTTTTTTTTAAATATCTTTTTTTTATTCAGGTGTATACATTTACAGGTCATGCAGGTAGATATATGTATTGGTGTTCCCGCCGCGTAACATGCATTTACATACACATATATATACATCCGCATAACCATATATACCACATAAAATACATTTAGAGGAACAACAAATATTTAATCTCATTTTCTGATATAGCACACTACCTTGGGGTCTTGGTATGTGTTACCTAATTTTCCTTTTTCCTTGTTAACTCGGACTCCCAGAAGCCCTGAATACTCCCTCAAAACTGGGAGCGCTTAATTAACTAATCGCCAACAGGCGTTAACTTTGTTTGGATCATCTCTACTTTCTATGTTTACTTTGGTCCTGGTCTTTAGATAATGGATTGTAAAGAGATTGTTTTATTTATCTATTTGAGGGGAGGGGAGGGGTCTATTGTCGGGGTGTTCCCCTTCCTTTTGTTTCTCAAGAAATGTAATCTGGTCCTTTTTTGGAAAGGATGCTAAAATTAGGTCCCATTTATTGCGGAATTTATTCCCTGGATTATTTCCTTTCTGATCTTTATTGATTTTATCTATGGTAATGCGCTTGATTAGTAGGGATTTAATTAATTCCATGCTTGGGGCTTCTGGTTCCAGCCATTTCATCATGATAGCCTTCCTAGCGGTTAGGAGGATCATCTCCGTGGGAAGGAGTGCCTTGTTATTACCTATTTATCCTAATTTGCCATGGTTCCGTGTTGGCGAATAGCATGGGTAGCGGGTGTTTTCCCCAGTCCACCTTTGTCACAGTCTTGATGAATTTTAGTATCTTGTCCCAAAACGTTGAGATTTTCTCGCAGTCCCAGAAGCAGTGTTTGAGGATTGCCCTCTCTTGACTGCATTTGGGGCACTTTGTGGTATCTACTTCTACGTTTTTCAGCTGTCTCGTGAAAGGGATGTATGCTCTATGCATAATTTTGAATTGCATCTCTCTCCAGCTTTCAGAGACTATTATTTTGCGAGTTCTAGTATATCCCACTACCAAATCTTCCATTGTCTGAACGTCCTTAAAATCTTGTTGCCAAGCTTTTAAGTTTTTGCTGTTATTTTTCTCCATTCCCTTGTCTCTGGTTAATTTATACATATCTGCTAAGGAGTGTTTGGGGGTCCTGTCTTGCATAAAGTAGCTGTCGAAGGCGTTGTGTTTCAGAATATGTCTTTTATAGTCGTGAAGG
Organism: Ascaphus truei; assembly: GCF_040206685.1. NCBI lineage: Eukaryota > Metazoa > Chordata > Amphibia > Anura > Ascaphidae > Ascaphus > Ascaphus truei. The sequence goes on from NC_134484.1 coordinate 258,477,007, forward strand.
CTTCTGCCATAGTTTAACAGTTGAATGTATGAGTATATTTGGTTTTCAGGGAGGTCATACTTAGTAGCCACTTCCTGATAAGACATAAAGTCTGTTTCTCTTCGCGTATAATATGGCCCAGGCATTTAATACCTTTTTTATCCCATATATAGAAGTTTTTATTGTCTTTCCCTGGGGGGAATCTATGGTTTCCTAGGACAGAGAGGAATCTAGAGGACGAGTAAGATAGGTTAAACTTTTTCCTTGTTGCTCTCTATGTCATAACAGTGCCTGTAATTAGTACGTTTGATCTGAGTTCCTGGGGTAATTTGTTCCATTCTGTATGTAGAATCTCGGGTAATGAATATTGGTCAGAGAATTGCTTCTCAATTTCTGGAGAGGAATAAAACTCCTTGTCTAGTATCCAGTCTCCAACGTGTCTCAGAAGGCACACCAAATTGTAATCTCTAATATTTGGGATATTTGTTCCTCCCATTTCCTTCATCATCTGTAGTTTGTTTAGGGCTATTCATGTTCTCTTCCCATTCCATATAAATGTATTTATCCCCTTGTTTAATTCTTTTACGTCTTTGTGTTTAAGTAAGAGGGGCAGGGTCTGTAGTGGGTACAGTAGTCTTGCAAAAGATATCATTTTAATAACACATATTCTTCCAAAGAGGGATAGTGGGAAGGTCATCCATGACCTCAGCTCCTCTAGGATCTTTTTAATAATCGGTTTAATGTTATTTTCGTATAATTTTGTTAAATCTGCTTCTAATTTTATCCCTAGATATTTTATTGGGGCTCTAGTTATCTTGATCTGTATTTTAGCTGCATCGCTGGTTCCCATTTGCTTGTTTACATATAAGAGTTCCGTTTTGGAGACATTGATTTTGAAGCCCGCAAATGACCCAAAATTTGATATGGCTTCGAGTATTTTCTCTACCGATCTCTCTGGGTTTGCCAGGAATAATACAAAAATGGGGGAAGGGGGAAAGGGATGGGGACCCTCGCATCAGCCTATAATATGTGATAAAGTGAAGTCAACAACGGTGCAATAAGGGGAGAGAACAGAATTATTACTAGAAAACAAAGACACCCTATGGGCAGCACTCGTTATGTATGGTAATGTAATGGTGATAAACTTAAAATTAAAATACTTTAATTATACTAGTTAAAATAAGTGTCAAAATCATTGAAATCAATGGACAACTGACAGTGGTAACAAAACACATAAAACAGACAAAAATACACAATACTAAAACTGAGATCTAGGGGGGGGGGGAGAAGATCCAACCTATCTGCTAATTAGCAGAGAGAAGATCACATGAACTAAATAGTTAACCCCCTAGTACAGCAATGACAAGGTTAAAAAGCCTGTAAAGTAGATACAGGTGACGGTGGACTGACCATGCGCATGTATATTCTGAAATGCTATGCAGAGTATATAACAGTTGAGTGAGAACTCACTAATACTTAGAATCGTATAGCCACAGGAGGCAACAATGTTCTAATATCTCTGGTCATGAAGGACCCCTAAAATAGAGGGTTCAACAAGCCTAACAATACACATTTATGAATAGTGGTCAAGATCGTTGTGAATAGTGTGCACAGGAGCTCACAAAGTGTGATACTTAGCTCTGGGGCACGGATCTAGTCCGTATCCAGTTATAGCCCCCTAATTCAAATGTGCCACTATAGCAAGTTTCATCAAGCCTTACAATACACAGAAGTAAATAGTTATCAAGACTGTCGTGAATAGTGTGCACAAGAGCTCACAAAGTGTAATACTCAGCTCTGGGGCACGGATCTAGTCCGTATCCAGTTATGGCCCCCTAATTCAAATGTGCCACTATAGCAGGCTTGATCACAGACATCAGAAAAATAGTGAGCAAACACACACAGATGGCCAAGGGGAGGAAGGGATAAATTCAATGCAGCAATTGTAAACAGCAGTTACACAGGAATACACAGGGTAAAATAATGGTGTGTACACCGTACCCCTATCAAATGTATCGAGCCCTCGTCAAGGCTCACGAAACAAAGTAACGCTGTAATTAGTTAGATGCTGTGAATCCAGCATGCAAAAGCATGCAAAAGCATCATAACATATACAGTCTAACAATTAGAAGCAAACATAATATCCCTTCGCGCATACACCGGCACTTAGCAGTGCCTCTCACCCTCTGCCCGGCATGTGAGTGTCATGGAGTCATGACGTCAGTCCTGTAGCCTTTCCCACCTGACGCACGTTTCGCTGGGGCGCTTTTTCAAAGGTGGTGCTGTTTACAATTGCTGCATTGAATTTATCCCTTCCTCCCCTCGGCCATCTGTGTGTGTTTGCTCACTATTTTTCTGATGTCTGTGATCAAGCCTGCTATAGTGGCACATTTGAATTAGGGGGCCATAACTTGATACGAACTAGATCCGTGCCCCAGAACCGAGTATCACACTTTGTGAGCTCCTGTGCACACTATTCACGACGATCTTGACCACTATTCATACCTGTGTATTGTTAGGCTTGTTGAACCCTCTATTTTAGGGGTCCTTCACGACCAGAGATATTAGAACATTGTTGCCTCCTGTGGCTATACGATTCTAAGTATTAGTGAGTTCTCACTCAACTGTTATTTACTCTGCATAGCATTTCAGTATATACATGCGCATGGTCAGTCCACCGTCACCTGTATCTATTTTACAGGCTTTTTAAACTTGTCATTGCTGTACTAGGGGGTTAACTATTTAGTTCATGTGAGCTTCTCTCTGCTAATTAGCAGATAGGTTGGATCTTCTCCCCCCCCCCTAGATCTCAGTTTTAGTATTGTGTATTTTTGTCTGTTTTATGTGTTTTGTTACCACTGTCAGTTGTCCATTGATTTCAACGATTTTGACACTTATTTTAACTAGTATAATTAAAGTATTTTAATTTTAAGTTTATCACCATTACATTACCATACACAACGAGTGCTGCCCATAGGGTGTCTTTGTTTTCTAGTAATAATTTTGCCAGGAATAATAAGATGTCGTCGGCAAACATTGCTAATCTCAGATCTATTTTGCCCATCCATATGCCCTCGAATTCGGACATTTGTCTCAAATAGTGTCCCAACGGTTCTATTGCTAGGTTGAACAACAATGGTGGCAGTGGGCAACCTTGTCTTGTCCCCCTATGAAGTGAGAAGGGTTCTGATATGCAGCCGGCCGCTATAATCTTGGCTTTTGGTTTATTATATAGGGTATTCAAGACCGAAGTGATATTCCCACTAAAGCCAAACTTATCCAACATGAAGTGGACGTGGTCCCAAAGTATGTTGTCGAACGCCTTCTCGGCGTCTATAGCAACCACGGTCGCGGTTTTTATCTTGTGTTTCTGTGCCCAAAGGATAGCCGAAATGACCTTTCTAATATTCTTAACTCCTGATCTTCCCTTTATAAAACCCGATTGGTCTGTGTGTATGATATATGGAAGTATTTTTGCCAATCTATCTGCTATTATTTTTGTAAAGATCTTAATATCTTCATTTATCAGAGAGATTGGCCTATACGACTCTGGCAGAAGGGGGTCCTTCCCGGGTTTATGAATAATTTTTATATGGGCCATTTCACTCGAAGGTAGGGCACCTTTCCCTTCTAGGATTAGCTGGAATGTTGTTTGTAGTGGGGTATTTATTTCTTCTTTTAGTATTTTGTAGTACTCCCCTGATAGACCGTCCGGTCCTGGGGCCTTAAAAGTCTTTAAATTACCTATAGTTTCTGTAAGTTCTTTGGGTGTCATAGGGGCATTGATGTTCGCTAGTTGGTCTGCATTGATTTTCGGGATGTTAAGTTTCTCAAAAAAACTATTTCTATTAGCTATATTAATTGATCCCTTCTCGTATAGTTTTTCATAGTATTTTTTTAAAAATGGAGCTTATTTTGTCTGGGTCTGTAGTAATTACTCCCTTTAGATCTTTTACTTTTGCAATAGGTTTTATGTTGTTATATCCTCTCCTGAGGTTCCCCAATAGTCTACCTGATTTGTTCCCGTGATTAAAGAACATGGTCTCTCTGACTGTGTTTTTCCTGATTTCTTGTTTTTCTAGCCAGATTTCACATGCCGCTTTCTTCTGCCAATAGCTCTCTCTATTACTTTGTGAGTCTTTTGTCTTAAGTGTTTTATAAGCTTGCCCTAGTTCCTTACTTGCCAGGCTGAAGCCTTTGTTGGCCTCCCTCTTGAACCTGCTAATGTATGATATAATATGGCCCCTCATGACTGCTTTTGAGGCTTCCCAAAACAATATTGGGTCGGTTTTGTGGGCTTCATTATCAATTTCAAATTCTCTCCATTTATTTTGCAGGAATTCCCTGAATTTTTCGCTTTTTGCTAAGTAGTTTGGGAATCTCCAAATGTTTGGGTTTCTTATATCTATATTCATTTCAATTTCCAGAAAGATGGGGGCATGATCCGAGATTATTATTTCTCCAATACCTACTTTTGATATCTTGTTTAGTAGCCCTTCGCTAGTTAGGAAACTATCGATTCTTTAAAAGGTCGCGTGGGCGCTAGAGTAAAAGGAGTATTCTTTTTCTGTGGGATTAAAGGTCCTCCACGCGTCAACTAGGCCTAGGGCGTCTTTTATTTGTGACATGTTTTTTGTTTGTATATTTGAGGGTGGAGTACCCTTCTTATATCTTGATCTGTCCATAAATATGTCTTGTACCACGTTCCAGTCACCTCCCTGTATTAAATTGTTGCATTTATATTTTAGAATTCTTTGTGTCAGGTCTTGGAAAAATTGTGGATTGTGGTCATTGGGGCCATAGATATTACCTATGACATATTCTTTCTCGGCCGTTTTAATTTTTACTATTATCAGCCTACCTGCTGCGTCCGATTCTGTCGAGATGATCTCCACTAGAATATTTTTCTTTATTAGAATGGCGACCCCTGCTTTCTTATGGATTGCCGGGGAAAACACACACTGTCCCACCCAGTCTCTTTGTAATTTTGTAGATTCCTTGATGTCTAGATGTGTTTCTTGTAGTAGTGCAATATCTACCCTCTTTTTTTTCAAATAGTTTAGCACCTTTTTACGCTTGATGGGGTTGTTTAGTCCCTTTACATTCCAGGAAGCTAGTTTTATTGGCATTTATGAATTGATTTTTTTGTTAACTCAAGTGTTACCGTTTTGTTCCTCCTGTTGATTTTATTTTTGGATAATGTAGAATGCCTCACATCAGAAGAGAGATCCTTAACTTGGAACTTAACATTAACATTTCTAAACTTTATCAACTTTATCATATATTGAACTTCACTTATATCCAGAGAGGATGGCCACATTTCTTCCTCCTGTGTGGCCTCTTATTCTGATTCATGCTACCGTGCTCCTTGGGAGGCTTAATTACCTCTAATCATAGTAAATCAACCAAAGAGAATTTTTTTTTTGTCGTCTATTTGGAATAATGCGACCGTACTCTATATTGTTAGGGGGTGGGGTGGGGGGGGGAAGGGGAGTGGTGGTGAGGAGGGAGGGAGGGTGGTTGTGAAAAGGGGGGGGGGGTGGGGTAGTGGGGGGGTGGGACAGTGGGGGGTGGGGTGGGGTGGAATTGGGGTACGGGGGGTGCAAGGGTTAACACAGGTGAAGGTTCCTTTTTCTCGCTTTGCATCTTATGTGTGTAACCCTTTATCTATAACAATATGATAGTTACAATATCTTTACTACATTTCCTACACAATTTTTCTGCTGTTTGGGGTAATACGACGGTACTATATAGATTTATTAGGGGGGGTGGGTGGTGGCGTTGAGGAGGGGGGCTGGAGGGTAGTGGTGAAAAAAGGGGGGTGGGGGGTGGGAGTAGGATGGGGGGGTGCGAGGGTTAACACAGGTAAGAGTTTCCTTTTACTCACTTTGCATCTTATGTATGTAACCTTTTATATATAGCAATGTGATATTTACGATAACCTTGGTATATTTCCTTCACAGTTTTTCCAGGTATTTAGGGTAATACGACGGTGATATACCTGTACATATATATACATATACATCTACATGCACATACATGCACATATACATACACACACATCCATTGGGGGGTGGGTGGGGTGGGGTGGTGTTGGGGGGTGGGTGGGGTGGGGTGGTGTTGGGGGGTGGGGGAGGTAGGGGGTAGTGGTGAGGAGGGGGGTGGAAGTGGGATGGGGGGGGGTGTGAGGATTAACACAGGTAAGAGTTTCCTTTTACTCACTTTGCATCTCATGCATGTAACCTTTTATCTACAGCAATGTGATTTTAACAATAGCTTTGGTACATTTCCTGCACAGTTTTTTCCCAGGTATTTGGGGTAGTACGACGGTAATATATATTTATTAGGGGGGGTGGTGTTGAGGGCGTGGGACGGGGAGGGGTGCGAGGGTTAACACCGGTAGGGGTTTCCTTTTACTCCCTTTGCATCCTTTGCATTTGGTCTTATATCTAAGACAAAATAGCGGTTGCAATATCTTTTGTACATTTCCTTAGCAGTTTTTCCCGTCTGTTTGGGATAATACGACGGTGATGTATATATTGTTGGGGGTGTATATATTATTGGGGGGGAGGGGGAGAGATGGGCGGACTGGTGGCTGAGGGGTTGGGGGGATTTGGGGGTGAATAAGGGGGTGGGGGTGAGAAGGGGGGTGGGGGTGAGGAGGGGGGGTGTGCAGAGGGAGGGTGTGAGTGGGTGGGGGGGGCGGTGTGAGTGGGTGGGGGGAGGTGTGAGTGGGTGGGGAGAGTGGATGGGGGTGTGTATGGGTAGGAAGGGCTATGTGAGCGGATGGGTGGGGGGGTTGTGAGTGGATGGGTGGTGGGGGTTGTGGGCGGATGAATGGGGGGGATGTGAGTGGGTGGGTGGGGGGAGGGGTGTGAGTGGATGGGTGGGGGGGTGTGAGTGGATGGGTGGGGGGGGGTGTGAGTGGATGGGTGGGTGGGGGGTGTGTGAGTGGATGGGTGGGTGGGGGGGGGGTGTGAGTGGATGGGTGGGTGGGGGGTGTGTGTGAGTGGATGGGTGGGTGGGGGGGTGTGAGTGGATGGGTGGGTGGGGGGGGTAGAGTGGGGGTTATGGATGTCAGGTGGGGCTGAGGCTGGGTGGTGCTTAATCTAGGAGGGTAAGTATGTAATCTGGGGGCATATAGTTCTGTTTGGGATTGGTGAATGCATCATAACGTCTCTCAGGCCTATCCCCCAACCTCCCAACAGCCCGATCTCACCCCCGCCGAAGCGGGGCACCGGCTACAGTCACAACAAGGGGGTGGCAGGGCGGCAAGTTCGCGGGGGCACCAGGGTGGAAGCAGGACAACCAGGGACGGTATCGGGGGGCACCGAGGGTCGGCCAGAGGTCCCCGCAGGCCATCACGTGCCCCCGATGACCAGTATCCCCGGTCTCACCAGGTACCTGTCACCTCGAGCCTCCCCGTTCGTAGGGAGGGAGGAGGAGGAGGCGGAGTCTGCAGCATAGCGGTTTGATCCTCCGGTGTCCCAAGTCTCCGGATCACCGGATTGGTGAATGGCGGTGTTGGGGGGAGGAGCATGCTTCCCCCGTGGCCCCCGCGATGTTCGGGCATCCCGTCGGGGACCGGACTTGTCCGCGCCAGAGCATCGCCAGTCGCCCCCTCTTCACGGGGCTGGGGAACATCTCGGGTCGGATGAGGGCAGCCTTTTCCTTGGGGCCAGGGCTCACCCCGCCCCCGTCACAAGTCCAGACGAGGTCTCGCTTCAGCAGCTCTCCGGGCATCTAGATGGAGGTAACGTCTAACGGCTGGGGGGGTAGCTGGGGGGAGGGGGGGTAGCTGGGGGGAGGGGCGGCAGCTGGGGGGAGGGAGGGGGGTAGCTGAGGGGGGAGAAGGGGGGGGTAGCTGGGGGGAGGGGGGCAAGGAAAGGACAGGAGGAGAGAGAGGTCAGAAACATGGAGATGGTGAGAGGGATTTTCAACCCTCATGGCCACGCTGATCATTCTGATCTTCCGCTGGGACCCCCATGAACATCTCAGCCCTCTGATGAGAAGTAAAGAATTTCACACCCTCTTCAGTAAAAATCTTTAGAGTGGCCGGGTAAGTAAGGGCAAATTTTCTTTTTTGATTTTATAGAGTGGAACACACTCTGGGAGACTAGAAAAGTCCTGGAATATCATTAACCGCTGTCCTTCGTATTCTAGTTTTTGTAGATCCTTGAAAGCTCTGATGATATTCACTTTGTCATTGTAGTTTAGGAACTTGGCTATAATGGGTCTCGGTTTGGAGTTTTGGCCCTCCCTTATTTGGCCCATTCTGTGCACCCTCTCGACTTTAAGGTTATTGTCTTTGCTTGTGATCTTGAGCTTGTCCGGTAGAAATTTTTCACAGAAGGGCAGGAGATCACTTTGTTTGAGTGACTCAGGGACTCCTATGATCCGTAGGTTGTTTCTCCTGGAGCGATTCTCTAGATCATTCATTTTTTCTTCCAGTGTTTTGTTTTTTTTCTGTAGTTCTTCCAGGTTTTTTGTCAGGGAGATCAGGGTATCTTCCGTAGCACTCACCCGGTTCTCCACCTCCTCCACTCTGCCAGCGTGTAGTGCGAGGTCGCTTCTGAGATCTTTAATGCCTTGTTTAATTTCAGCTGAGTTTGCCTCCAATTTAGGTAAAAGTTATTTTGCAACAGTTTTGGCAATTGTGTGGTAATCTATGTTTAGGTGAAGACTCTGGGGATCTGGAGCATCCAGGTCTTTCTCACTTGTGTCAGGTCCCTGACCCTTGTGGCTGTCGACCATTTTATGATTCTCCTTCTTGTCCCTTTTGTCTGTCTTTTGGGATTTGGAGGTCATCTCTTTTGTTTTAGATAGATATTTCTCCATCTATTAGAGTCCAGTTACTACTCTTCTTTGGTGGTAGGTTTTTTTAGGTAATTTTCTGTTTTTTTTTGCAGTTACTTTGAGTTTCTCCTCTGGAGCCAACGGAGCTAGTTAGGATCGTGCCTCACTGCTCTGGCGCCATACTGGAAGTCTCCCCTGAATGTTATTCAACGTTTCCTTTACATATGAAGTATACTACTAACAAAATTTGACTATTGCATTCTTTTATTTCAAAGAGTTGGTGCTCGCCCTTGTGTCATGGATAATAGGAAAGTAATAGCAACATGAATGCATTGTTGTTTTATTTTATAGCATTCTGTAATTACTTATAGCACAAATATAGTATTTCCAGATGCTGTACATGGTTTTTGAATGTAAACAGTAGTGGTAATTAGGCTGTAAATGAATGCTCATGCCTAGTGTAAAACAGTCTAAGTAAACATCAATTTTCAATTAAGAGGACAAATTAGCTTTAATGTGCTGCTATGTAAAAGTCATTCCTATGTAAATTACCTCAATATATTCCAAATTAATTGCTGTTTATAGAAAATAAACCTTTTAGTTGTTGCACTTTTTGTTGGAAGAGCTCTAATCTGTTGTAATCTGTTTCTTTATGTAGATTGTTGTTATGTTTTTAGTATGGAAGCGCTGTTTTTCGGTTTCTCAAGTCATCTATGTAATAATTAGATGAATTCATTGATTCAATTGATTGACTGTCAAATCATCTGAGAGCCAAATAATGATCACACAGATCTACAGTATAACAACTCTTTGCAAAAGAAATATGTAAACTATGAAAAGAGTTTCGGGGATGTGTAAAATAAAACTTTTAGGAGGTCACGGAGCAAGGTTTTCTGATATCAAATGTGAGGCAAAACATCACATTTTTAAAGCAAAAAACTATGATGGGTTGTATGGGAATTCTTTTTAAAAAAATTGGCGGCACATTGGAGGTTATTTATCAAACTCCCACTGCAAAACTGGGGTAAAAATGGTATTGTAAGGTCTAATAGGATACAATTATTTTTGCTTTGATAAATGTGGTACATTTTTCTGGCCCCAGTTCCGTAGTTACATAGTTACATAGTAGATGAGGTTGAAAAAAGACTTCCGTCCATCAAGTTCAACCTATGCAAAATTTAGACAACAGATATTTTATCATATATCTATACTTATTGATCCAGAGGAAGGCAAACAAAAAACCCCAGAGTCACATCATCCAATGATATCTCATAAGGGGAAAAATAAATTCCTTCCTGACTCCAAGAATTGGCAATCGGATTTATCCCTGGATCAACATCCTTCCCATGTATACTTATTTGGTATATCCCTGTATACCTTTCCTATCTAAAAATATGTCCAACATTTTTTTGAACAAATCTATTGTATCTGCCATCACAGTCTCCATGGGTAATGAATTCCACATTTTAACTGCCCTTACACTAAAGAACCCTTTCCTTTGTTGCTGGTGAAATCTCCTTTCCTCCAACCTTAAGGGATGGCCCCGAGTCCTTTGTACTGCCCTTGGGATGAATAGTTCATTTGAAAGCTCCTTGTATTGTCCCTGAATATATTTGTATATAGTTATCATATCCCCTCTTAGACGCCTCTTTTCTAATGTAAATAAATCAAATTTAGCTAGTCTCTCCTCTTAAGTTAGATTTTACATCCCCTTTATTAATGTGGTGGCTCTTCTTCACTCTCCCTAGTTCCATAATGTATTTTCTTAGGATTGGTGCCCAAAATTGTACTCCATATTCAAGGTGTGGTCTTACCAGTCGCGTCACCATCAATGTAACCTGCACTATAAGCTCAGCCTTTGACAAGTCAGCTCCTGCCACCACACACCAGCAACTTAAGTCACAACCATGATAAACAAACTCTACCTGCTACCTCTAATAGTGCTCACGCACTGCTAAACATTACTGGAGGAAATTAATCATCTTTCCCACAATGCACTCCTACACCCAAACTCTCCCTCACTGTGCATTATACCAGGGGTGTGCAAACTTTGTGCGCTGCACCCCCTCTGCCTGCCAGCCCCTGTACTTGTGCCCCCCCTTACCTAAAATTTAGCGTCAAATGACACGCGCGGTCACGGCGCCATTTGACACGGGTTGCCATGACGATGTGTCACGTCACATGACCTTGCAGCATAATTTGATGCCGCATCCCTGAAGACAAGGTAGGAGACACTGCAGTGGCCTCACGCGATCCCCCCGGGACTTAATTTTAATGCTGTGGGGAAGAGCGCAGGGCCTTTGCAGCCGTAGCGCCCCCCCCCCCCCCAGGAAAATGTTAGCACCCCGAATTATACCACAATGACCTACTCCCTAAGGGTCATCTTTGACTCTGCCCTCTCCTTAATTCTTCAAATTCATGCCCACACAAAGACCTGCCACCTCACCTCCAAAATATTGATATATTTCTCACTAATGACGAAACTAAAATCTTAACTCACTCACTTACCCTGTGCTGCCTTGATTACTGATTCCTTCTCCTAGTTGGTATTCCTCTCGCCCACCTATACCAATTCCAATCCATCCAAATTTCTGCTGTCAGACTGATTCCCTTACTGCTCCACTTCTGTTGCTCTAGTATGCAAATTCCTATACTGCCTTCCCATATGCTCAAGAATTAAATTTAAAATCCTAGTTCTGAGAAATCTTTGACAATGCTACCCCCTTACATCACAGTCCTCATCCCCAAATATATCCCTAAACGCTCCCTCCGTTCTGCTTACGAAATCCCCCTTTCTTCTCACCTTACTACCTACTACCTACTACCTACTACGTACCATCAGACTCTCCCCCAGCATTAAGATATTCAAAAACTCTCTGAAAACCTTTTTAAGGAAACTTTAAACATATTCCTAACATTCTCCCCCCACCCCCCCAAATCCTATTGGTACCAGCTGCACGGCTGGTCCAAACTCTCTGATATCCCTTAACATCCACACGCATAGACTTCAATAGATCCAGGTATGTGGGCTGGACCATAGTCCATCCCACAATGAGCAGGCACTTTACCTTTTGTTTCAACAGTGCCCCTTATTCCCCTGTTACAGGACACATAAAGAATACACACTTTGTATAGCAGAACAGTTTTACTATATGCAGCTAAATAGTTACAGCTTACCCACCAGGCCCCGCACAGCCATACCTTCCAATACTCCACCCCCTCTAAATGGAGTTACCGTCCCCAAAGTACCTAGGGGCCTTTGGGCACCCAGCCAACCCAGTGTCCACAAGGTCAGTCCCCCCACCCAATGTATGGTACAGCGCTGCCGACTAAAATGTTGTTCATGCATGCGAGGAGTTGGGTACCTGCCGGGTGTGTCCACACCCGGGCGCACAGATGCTGTAGATGAGGATTGGATCCATGGATCCATTGCCAGGAAGCCTCTACGTTGGGTGGTATCCCGCCTGGATTGTGTCAACGTTGATGAGAGGTTCTATGTGAAGGGTGATCTGGTCCCAAACCTCCTATGAACAGGATGCAGCCGCTTCTGTCTGTATCCCTCACTCTGAAGCTACAAGGGTAGTGTCCCTATATTATGGGCCAGTCCCTGCAGCAACCATAAGCTGAGGGGAGTCGGGCCTAGCTGGAGGTCTTTGGCCTAGTGCAGGTGCCACAGACACCTGCACACTCACACCCTACCCTGATGGCATCCCAGTTCTGACTGACTCGTGGTCCCAGCGCGCAAAATGTATAAATAGTCCAGCAGGGGAGAATCTGCAGCCCTATTGGCTGTTGGGCACCATGGTTTCCTGTCCCAGAGGCTCATGGGACATGTAATCCTTGCGTGGAGTCTTTCGCGTGTACCCTGCGCAGACTCGGCACCTCGTGCATGCGCAATCGCGCCCACGATGGCAGCGCCCTGCAAGGGGAGCCGCCGATAGCCTCTAAATCACCTGCCGCAACCTCCCTGATCCCGCCAGCACTCTTTGCATGCCACCTCTACTCTCCCCACATCTCCCCACACCTCCGTTGACAAACGCAGCTGGAGCCAGAGGTAGGGGACAGACGGGGATCATTTTTAATGTATGTAACACTTGTTCCTCACCCTCTGGGAGATTCTGCCATTACACGGTGTATGGTGCATGCTACCGGTTGGCTCACAGAATGCTGAGTTGTCCACCGGTGGCATTGGGGACGTCTGGACAGGCTTCTAGGGTACATTACCGATTTTTATCTCTTTAGGTACAGCGCCTCAATCTCTTGCAGGCTCCAGCAGATGTGAAGGCAATCCCCGCAAGAGAACTCAACCCACTCCCCCTGATAGATTGCAGACTCTGGCAGGAGTATAATTGAACACAGGAACACTTTATTCTGCAGCAGGCACGGCATACACACTTCTTTGGGGCTTCACCCTCAGGATGTTCCCTGACATTCACCCCAGGCCATGGGTGCCCGAGGCAGTCCGATACTCCCTAGTAGAGTCAGGGGAAAGGCCTCACCCTCCCTCCCCCTAATTGGAAGGGACAGTAGGTGCTAATGTCAGTACACCTTTGTGTGATTACCTGTACCTTTCAAGGGGGAAGAGACACTGCTTAAATGAAGTAATGTGGCACCTTAAGTACAAGGGAAGAAGGTGCCAGGTCTGAACCCAGGATTGAGTGGCTCACCACTTTTTGAGACCTGCCCTCTTTCTAGCAGTGCACCAATTATATCTAGTGACTGCCTGGTCACATGATCTTCCCCACAGAACTTTGCATCTTTGGTCCTCTTCTGCTGCACTTACAGACAATTAGTGAACCACCAAGCTGAATCTTTCTCCAATCGATCATAGGAGAACAGATCGATTGTCAACTTAGCTAATTATTTATCTTTTGTGGATTGTATGGATGCACATACAGATGCAGCGGCCATTATTTTAGCAAATCACAGCGCCATTTATGTGTGCGCTGCTGTACTCCATGCAGCATGAACACGGCAAATCTCCCCAGGCACACGTGTTTATCGCGGTTGCTTTGTTTAAATTTCATGGATTGTGTGTAATTACATAAATGCAATTAAATGAATGAATTGTAATGTGTACAGTACTGTGCTACTGTGTCAATTTCAGGTGTTTAAAAGCCAGAACACTAAAATGCCATTTTATGCACTTGCCTGCACTCGCGTCTTAAGGTGGTACGGTTGGAAGAAATCCCGCACCATGACATGGGTATTCCGAGGTATACATCGTGTGATTTGTTAAAAAAATGGCTGCTGCATCTGTATTTAAGGGAAAATTAAAAAAAACGGCAGCTTGGACTGCTGCTTTAAGAACTCCTTGATGTACACTACCGACACACTTTATTGAAGTGTGGTCGGTACCGCAAGCCGGGAAATCTCCCGGCTTGCTAGTGGCCGCCCCTCGGCGTGCCGCGCGTCATAGATGCGCGGTCACGCGTCATCGGGAGCGTGCGCCCCCTGCACGCTTGTCCAGGGGCTCCCCGAGGGAGCCCTGGTGTCCCGCGATCGCGGGACAGCGGCAGGGGGTTCCGGGGGACCCGGCGGACCCGGCAGCGGTAGGGAGAGCGCCCCGATCGGAGGGCGCTCTTCCGCTGCTTCGGCGTGCGCCCGTCACACTCGGGCGCGCGCCAGGCTACTGCTGCGGCACAGAACGGGCAAATGCTCGAATAAACTGTGCCGCAGCAGTATGCCATCAGGGCCAGGTGCCTTATTTACTTTAATTTTATCCAGCCGCCTATGATCAATTGTACAGTTCTTTAAATTGGTGTCCTTTAGCCCAATAATGTTGACTGTATTTAATTTTCTTTAATAAAGTTACTCATTTGCCAAACTATTTTAAATTAACATTTTACACAAAATCATAAATGTAAAAAAGACATGCCTTGGAATTCTATATGAATAAATCTTCTTTTAGCCTGGAAGAAATTCTGCACATGAATTAAAAAGAAATATTAATGTTCAGGAATTATTAAAACTACTAATAATACTGTAGTTTGGTATATTTTTATGAAATGGTTCAGAAAAAGGCTAATGAATTACATTATTGACTTTTAAAAGTTTTGCTTTAATATTGCAAATAGAAAATGTAATAAATTGTTGCTTATCATATTTTTATATAAGCTTTTTTATTATTATTTCAAAATCCTTACCAATGTATTCTGAATACAAACATATTGTATATTGCACGCCGAAAAGTTCACAAAAAGATGCTAACAAAAACAAACAAAAATAGGGCCCAGTACCCTCGTACTATAGCTAAAAATGGTCCCCTCCACCCACCTCGCCCCTCTCTCCAATTGGGCTCTTGACATGGGAACTCCAAGAGCACCAGAGCCTGAAGCTCTGAGAATGTCTCTCACAGTATAATGTCTTCCATCAAACTAATCTCGCTTAACGTAAAGTGCCTCAATTCAGTAAAAAAGAGGAAACTAGTACTTCAGGACCTAAAAAAATAAAAGGGAGACATTGTACTCATTCAAGAGACCCACTTTAATTCTCTGACGCCGCCCAATACATTCAAAAGCGTATTCCCCCAGGCATATTTTGCATCCTCGCCAAGCAAAAAAAGAGGAGTAGCCATTCTAATCAGGAACGGTGTCCCTTTTGTACTAACCAAGTCACACTCTGACCCAGATGGTCGGTTCCTGGTAATCCAGGGCACCCTATCTGGAACACCAATTACGCTTGTTAATGTATACGCCCCAATGATAACCAACTTCCCTTCCTAAGAAAACTTCTTGAGTCGTTAGAGCAACAATCCCTCTCATCCCTGATTATCGGTGGGGATTTTAATATGGTGGCCTCACATGCACAAGACAAATCAAACCCCGTCCCCACCCTCTTACCATCCACACCCACTCCATATGCCATCCAGTCCCAAAAGAAAGCCAAAAAATTTAGAGACATCATTGAGGAATACTCACTGGTGGACATATGGAGGGCTCAGCACCAGGGTCAAAGGGATTATACCTTTTTCTCTACCCCTCATCAGTCCTACTCGAGGATCGATTATTTTCTAGGTACTAGAACTGTCTTCCAGGCAGCCTCCCAGTCAATCATAGGTCCGATCACCTGGTCCGACCATGCACCGATCGAACTCACTCTCTCCCTGCCCTTTGTGAAAAACACCCAGTATAAATGGAAATTGAACGATTCCTTACTTAACTGCCCTGACTTGGAGCTGGCAATACGACAAAAACTATCAATTTTCTTCCAAATTAATGCAGGCTCCGTCTCAGCCCCAGCTATGCTCTGGGAGGCCCACAAAGCCTCTATCAGGGGAGATCTGATCTCAATCGCCTCTTACAAAAAGAAAATGAAACTCAAGCTCCAAAAAGATCTCACAGATAAGATCTCTCAGCTGGAACAGCAGCACAAAATCACGGCGTCTAAAAAACCGCTAAAACAATTAACTCTAGCCAGATCTGCCCTGAAACAAACCCAGCTCGAAGAGGTAGAGAGAGCACTGAGGTGGTCCAAACAAAAATACTTTGACAAAGGCAACAAAGCAGACAGGCTCTTGGCCACAAAGCTCAGGGGAATTCGAGTTAAATCCCAGATAGCCCGAATACAGACAAGAAAAGGACAGGTCTCATACATAGAAAAAGAGATAGCAAAGGAATTCACAGATTTTTACTCGGAATTGTATAACCTCCACCCCCCAGACCGAAACCCGGTTAGCCTCGATACAATAACACAATACCTAGAGCAGTGTAACCTCCCCTCCCTATCTCCGGAGGAGGTGGAAAATCTGAACAAAAACATTTCCCAAGAGGAACTATCTAAAGCCATTGGCTCACTCGAGCTAGCCAAAACACCGGGCCCGGGCGGTTTTTCGAACTCCTACTATAAGATGTTCATGCCGACCCCCTCCCCCTATCTGTTAGACATGTACAATTCCTTCCTCCAGGGGGAGCCGATACCCGCACAATCACAGCAGCAAATCTAGCCATAATTCAAAAGGAGGGTAGGGACCCGCTCCTCTGTGGTAACTACATGCCAATCTCCCTACTAAATACCGATCTCAAAATCTACAGCAAGAGCAAACAGGCTAAACCCAATCCTCCCTAGACTCATACATGCAGACCAAGTAGGCTTTGTGTCTGGAAGACAGGCCTCCGACAATACCCGCAAAATTGTGGATATAATTGACCATGTGCATCTCACCGGATCCAAAGCAATGATTCTGAGCCTCGACGCAGAAAAAGCGTTCGACAGAATCAAATGGTCCTTTTTAGACCAAACAATGCTGAGGTTTGGCTTCTGTGGCCCTTTCCTGGAGGGGGTTAGAGCCCTTTACCAAAACCCAACAGCGTATGTTAAACTATCAGGCAGCTTCTCATATCCAATAACAATTAGGAATGGGATCAGGCAAGGTTGCCCGCTATCCCCACTACTATTCGCCTTAACTATAGAACCCCTGGATGCCAAAATTAGAGAAGAAAAAAGTATTAATGGGATCCAAATTGCTGAAAAAGAATTCAAAATTTCCCTATTTGCCGATGATGTGATTCTGACCCTCGCTGACCCCCATACCTCCCTCCCTAACCTTCAAAGGCTACTGACCCAATTTGGCTCAGTTTCTGACTATAAAATAAACATGGATAAGTCAGAAGCCCTAAATATATCCCTCCCAGCCCAGACGTGGAAACTTATACAATCTAACTATAAATACAAGTGGAGTTCCACCTATATCAAATATCTTGGGGTTAAAATCTCAAACTCCTATAACACCCTCTACCAGTACAATTACCTTTCAGGCACTAAAGGACACATTCCCGACCCAAGGCCTGCACCTGTTTAAGTACCTGCAAATCAGGCACTTCCTACTATCACTGTCCCAAACTTCCAAATTCCCCTCGCTAACTAGTTTTGAGTCCCTATGCATTACAAACACCTACCAGAGGGGCCTGATTTCTGAGATATATAGGGGGATGGAGCCGGCATCTAACCCACCGAACCACCATTATATGCAAAAATGGTCAGAGGAACTCGGCCTTCCGATAGACCTGGAAGACTGGGAGGATGTCTGGGAGCCGGCTGCTAAAAAAACAATTTGCACAACAATAAAAGAAAACATCTAAAAAATTATATTCCAGTGGTACCTGACCCCGGCTAGGCTGAGCCAGGTCTACCCCGGCAAACTGGACCTGTGCTGGAGGGGATGTGGTCAAAAGGGGGACATGGCCCACATCTGGTGGTCATGTCCAGAGATTCAAAGGTACTGGACCATGATCCAGACGCTTATCTGCGAGACCACGGGGCTCTCCCTTCCCCTGGATCCTCTGGCCTTGGTGCTGAGCAAACCCATTGTTGACCTTCCCCCGTCGTTATCAAGGCTGATTACAGCCATGCTGACAGCGGCCAGATGTTCTATTGCGGCAGCCTGGAAACAGATTAAGGCCCCGTCGAGAAACACAGTAGTTAGAAGGATCAATGAGGATATGACTATGGAGAAGCTCACGGCTATGCTCCAAAAAAATGCCACAGTTTTGGATCACATGGGACCCTTGGTTAGAGAGATATAATCAAAAAATCAGAATCCCTCGGACCTCTAATCCCTCAGAATCCCCAGACTGCCGGAGATGGTAACACGGAAGCCTCTGGACGACCCCCCCCCTCCTCCCATCCAACTACCCCTCCCCACCTGTTTGTCTCCTCCCTACCCTCTCCTTTCCCCCCCCCCTCCTTCTCTTTCCATCTATGGAAAACGGAAAAATGTTATTGGTCACTACCTGATTGCACTGTGAAGAAATGTCGTGGGCTCATGACATTTCTCTATGTACATCTGTATATGAACGTTTCCAATAAAAAAAAATTGTTACAAAAAAATAGGGCCCAGTATAAATCCAAAAATGTTCTACAAAACAGAAAATATTGACAATCACGCACATAAAATTACGCTTTAATTGGATCAACTGATCACAGATATGGAAAGTAAAGTAAGTACATTAACATTAAGTAAACTAGTCAAAATGGTAAATTGCTGCATCTATTGTTGTGAGGAAAGGCTGAAATATAGACTTTATACAGTATGCAGATGTGGCTGAAAACAGGTCTGGATTGTTGTGACAAAATTACCTGCTCGTCATAGCTTCATAGCTATGATCAGGCCACATTTACTTACCCTTCATTGCTTACTTACCTTTCATAGCTATAATCAGCCCATGTTTACTGTACTACGTGGTTTTATAAAAAAAGACACCTTTCAGCACCAGAAGACATCTTATGGATCATTCACTTGAATGGGCTGTATGGTGGCTCCCAGTGCTGGAGAGTGTCTCATGGAATAGTACCACTAAATACACTGTAAATGTAGGCTAGTATATTTTGCGTGCTTGTTTGTAATTTTTTACAATTGTTTTCTGAACATTTTTATAAATACTGTAATTTATTGCAAGTAAAACAATGTATATTACAATACAAACTTACTCTACAAACATAGATACTATACACTCATTACAATAGTTAGCAACCTAGCAAGATTTGGTCTATACAGTTCACTCCTAATATGGCCGATTATTCTATTTGGGAATATTTCTGAGATCTCACATAACTAGGTAATTTCTATTAATTTCTGATTGTGGCTTTGAAAAGTCTTCCTATTTCCACTAATGTAAATTATATTTTAAACTGCAGGCATTGTAGTTATCCAACAAGGTTCTCATTTGCATGTCATTTCCCAGAATCCCTGGCTGCAGTAGAAGCATTGTATGCTAAGAGATAATGGGGAAAAGCAGTGTTACAGATCTGTCTGAGATGTGAATGTGCTCACATGTGACATTCAACATATTTACAAATGTGTGTGAAGGCTTTACACACCTCTAACATATATATATATATATATATATACAAATGTAAATACAACTGTATGCTCATCTGCATGTCTTAGGCCCACCTTTCACCATTATCACCAAGCACACAGCACTTCCACTGCAGCAAGGGATTCTGGGAAATGACATGCAAATGAGCACACAGTGCCACGTTTTGCTCCAAAAAACATTTTTAACATGGTTCCCTATAGGCTTAAGCTTGCTGCATGGTCACAGCTTTGAGCACAGTCAGGGTTAAGGTGCATAGCAAGAAAACCTACTCACAGACAGCTTTTTTTTCTTTTGTAGCCCGGGTGGTGAAAAAGTGATTCCACCTCAAAAACCGTGCTCGTGGTCAAGTGAGACCAGGTGCTCAAAACTTGTGACAAAGTCCGCTCCGGAGAGTAGGCCAGTCCGTGCCATAAGCAGTCCTCTCCAGCCGAAGCCTTGGAGTCCTGCTGTTACATCGACGTCATCATCCGAGGAATCCGACGTCCATCCTGTTCCCTCCTAGTGCAGCTGACGCCGCAGGAGGGTCCAAGTCTTTAGGGTGTTCGGCTGACGCCTACTAACCCACCGCAATCTTCCCCCGAAGGGATGGCGACTACTAGCCAGCACTCAGTCTTTGCTCTCCGGAGAGAGGGGTGACGATAACCCAACAAACGAAACATCAAAAATCCATGGTGCAAGTGCTCCTGTGCGCTGTGTGATGCAGTGCAGGAAGTGCTCTGACAGACGACACAAAAAGTGTGCATGAGTGCACGCCCGGCCCTTTGCAAGGCCAGGCGGTGACAAAAATAATTGGCTTGTCCCCTCAGCGGAAGGCAATAAGGGGGGCCAAAGTGCGGGAAAAATAGGGGACGGTGCAAAAAAATCTGTGCAGATCAAGTGCTCGTAAGTGGAGGCCGGACGCCCAAAACGACCAACCACAGTGCAGCAAGTGATACTCCGCCAGGTTTTCCAGGCCTGGGGTGCAAGATTAAAAAGCCTGGGCTACTTTGCATCCGCCCTCTCAGCCCATGACCAGACCAAGTGATGCAACTAGGGCCATCCTTTACAGGACAGACCCTACACTTGATCTTAGCCAAAAGGCCGAGAAGCCACTCACAGACAGCTGTTTCGACCATAATGGGTCTCATCAGTGTGGGGTTGATTAACTGGCTATGCAAAGAAGCTAAAGGATGGGGTTTACCATACTGAGTTAAGTTATGGTGAGTAAAAAAAAGTGACAAAAACCCTCCACAGCAAAGCAAATATGCAAATGTAAATACAACTGTATGCTCATCTGCATGTCTTAGGCAGGTCTGCAAATATATTAGATTATAGATTATATTTCATTTAACATCATGATATGTTACAATCATGTTATCAATATGTAAATTACCAATGACAATAATAAAATGGAACATAGAGGCATGTGTATAAGGCAAAAGTGCTACAATTGTGGGGCAAAAACTTTGCTCCAGATGAATCGATGAGACAATCCTATAGATTTCAATAGAGTTTTGCAGAGTAGCTTTTCTTTTTTTATTAATCAAGACTTGAAGTACTTTTTTAAGAAGTTATATAATTAAATACAGGATGCGCAAGCATGCAATTTTCAAACAAGACTGTGGGGGTCATGCACTAAGCTCCGTTAAGTCGTTTTTAGAGCGCAAAGTGCTCTTAGAACATGATGTTGTGCTGAACACGATGCACTAAGCCACGCAAACAGGCACTTTGCGCTCTAAAACTGACTTTGCTCGTTCGTTACCCTGTTTGCGTTAAATTCTGCCCTTAAGCGGGATGCACTAAGCTACGTAACCTTAGCGTACGCGAAAGTTGCGTTCAACAGAACACGTCAACTCAAGGTAGATGCAAAAAATGCTGGACTTTGAAAAATTTCTTGCTTTACATTTTTGCATGGCAACACCCATACAACAGGCCGGCGGGTGGCCCCGGCTGACCCCGCGGGGGTCCCCGAGGCAGCCCGGGGGCCGCGCGGGTGTCTCCGGCTGACCCCGTGGCCGTCCCGGGGTCCCCGCGGGAGTCCCGGGGTACCCCCGCAGGCCTGCGGTACCAATGTTGTGCCTACAAAAATACTAAATATTATTTCTAATTAAATACACCCCCCTAACACATACAGTACAATAATGTGCAAAATAACTATTATCCAGATATGGATAATAGATTATTTGCCCATTATTAAACACTGCATTAGCATACCTAAATAAAGTAAATAAAAACAGTAGCCAGCTAATCCAATGAATACAAGCAGTAACAACATTAATAATTAATTAATTACACCATTAACCAATGAAACCAATTAATTCCTAAACCAACTCAAAATGAATAGTAACACTAACCACATCTGGATAATAGTAATTTTGCACATTATTGTACTGTATGGGGGGGTCGTGTATTGATGTTTGTTAAATCTTTTTTTAATATACTGTACATGTGTTTCATAGTGTAGATTGCAGGGGGTCTCCGGAGCTGAACCGCATTGGTTTCAGGTCCGAGGACCCCCTACTTCAGGAGATACAGACCCCGTTATGGGGTGCCGGTATCCCCTGCACTTTCAAGCGTCCGCGTCACGTGTCCGAGACATTGAATTCTGCAGGGGATACCGGCACCCCATAACGGGGCCTGTATCTCCTGAAGTAGGGCGTCCTTGGACCTGAAACCAATGCTGTTCTTCTCCGGAGACCCCCTGCTCATGTACACTATTATTAAAATGTATTTATATAGTGTACGATCGCCTGTAACAGCCCTGCATGGAGATGGCAAATCTCCATGCAAATGTTACATGCAGCTTTTTTTTCTTTCAGCTAGCGTATGTGAAGTTTAAGAACGCTAGCAGGGGGAAAAAAAAGGAACACGTACGCTGTGGGTGTTTTGAGCACGTACGTTAAAAAATGGGCTCAAGGCCTTCGTGAATCGCGTCCCCGGCCTCACGTTTTAACGAACGTGCTTTTTTTGAACATCAGAATGCAAACCCATTGAGCTTAGTGCATAGCCCCCTGTGTGTAGTTCATGGAATTAACTTACTCCTCTGTATTGGAATATTTACATCCTTAGTATTACGGCTTTACAACCTTGATACATTTTCTTTGCAAGCAAAACACATAAGTAATGTACATTTCATCTTTACATCTGACCCTTTAAAGGAACCATCGACCCTAACTAGCCTCCATTAATTTACAGGATTGGAAAGCGAGGTCCTTCGGAGTTGAACCAAACTATTCAACTCTGGAGACCACATGGTTCCCAAGATACTTACTGGTGAAATTACTTTTATTACTTTCAGATTTTGAAGGGGATTTAAATGTACATCTAATTTGAAGCCCCCACTGATGTTGCAGATTCCTATTAGTCTGAGATTTGTCAGCCATTTTGTTTCCCCTGAGGGAGATTTAAACCTGGTAACTTCACCGATAAGTATCTTGGGGACCAGAAGTGGAAATTAGTGGTGTTTGGCTCAAGGGAATCCCTGGTTTCCACCTTGAAAAAACAATAGGGGATAGAAAAAAAAACAAGTAGGAGGAACCTTCAATCTATAATTGTTTCACAGCATAACTGCACATTTTGAGCTTTACTTTTGAAAAGAGGAGGAAGAGATGTTGCATATAATGGGCTACATTTACTAAGAATTAATTTGTACAACTCTTTTCCTGACTGGAGGGTGCTAAACGTCACCCTGGAGAGCTATGGTTCTTCTGTGAGGATTGGAACTGTGTAGTATATTGTTCCCTGGTGAGACATTCTGCCCCAGAGACCTACAGTATGGTTAATTCAGACGAAATTGAGTTTACACTGCAGCATTGAGCCATTAAATGAAAAACTTACTACTGTACATTGTCAGCTCACCCTGACACTTTTGCTACTCCATGAGGATTGGAACTGTATGTTATCCCCCAGGGAGGCATTCCATTATAATAGTTTTTTCTGCACCACTTCTTTTTGGTTTGGAATAACACACAAAATGTATATGAAGAACTTTTAAAATGTCCTCCTTAGTATTGAAGATTTGCAAAAAACTACAGTATAAGAGATTATATTGTGTGGGATATACAAGGGTCACCTTGTCTCTGAAGGAGGTTTGCTGAGGGACAGAAATCGCCTGTCTCAACCTCACCAATTTGTCTTATATTTGAAGTTTTTTTATTTTGAGATTTATTATTCCACATATAAGCTATATGCCTATGAATAAAATTGATTTTTTTTGTGCTCCAGTATTTCCATTTTCTTTGTTTTTATAGAAATAGCTTTGCTTTTGTTACCTTCTTAATTATTTGATATTTTCTGGGAGAGTTTTTAAAATATTTTTTAATTTCAATGGCTCAAAGATTCATCCAACAAACATATTAGGGAAATGCTAAAAAAAAAAATGTAAGCACCATTTAAACATTCTATTAGTTTTCCTTCAAGTTACCGTAGGAATTATATGCCTATATACTATGACATTCTATGCCCCCATTATTTCTAGAAGGGTAATTCAAGAGATAAACAGAAATTTAAACTAAAGCATGATAAAGAAGATAGGAGTCACTGTAGGAAACATAAAATATATGATTAAAATATGGTTTGTTTTTGTATCTTTAATATACTGTATCTTACCATTGCCATTCAGTTTCTGAAGCTACACAGTAATAGCTTCCCATTGTTTTCTATTTCAATGAAATATTCATATGATTTTGTAAAAAAATCCTGCAGTGCTTAACAATATATATTTAAAAAATGCACCATAGGACTCAGTACCATGACTATACCACATAAGAAGAACAATATGATTAAATATCAACCAGAATAACACTAACAAGCAAGGCATATTGATTTATCAAAACAAATGCATGAAACAATATATCCAGCGTAGTGCAAGATGGGTTCAATTATGTTCACCACTGGTGACGGCAACAGAAGGGTCAGCTTAAGTATCAAAGATGACAAAACACAACACTTTTACAAGCGACATAGCATCTAATTGGGTCAGATAAAGAAGAATCCATTGATATAGTAAATAGATAAATAAACTTTATTTGAGCAAGACCAAGTAGCCACATTATACATTAGTTGCAATATAATCTCTAATCATCCAAAAACATTACACAGCCCAGCCAGCGAGGTCCCATCAATGAGCTTTAAAAGATACGGAAGGGCTGCAGAACCTCGACCCTTACAGCTCAACTGTCAGATAATCTGATGCGTTACAGTAATATACACTGGTTGCAGTCAGCAAGATTCAAGAAAGTGGCTGGCTGACTTGACCTGGTGTTCACCATAGCAGAATAACTACAGTACTGTGAGTGCTGCTATTATGTTTTTTTGAGAATTTTTGAACAACCAACGATGCCCACACACGATTTTCTGAATTGTTTATTTTTTTATGTGTGTATAGATTTTCCCTGCACTTAAACCTAATGACCTTGTGATCGTTCATGCTTTTTTAGTAGTGGGATGTAGATGATTTTGCTGAGAAGGCTGGGGCAAACACTGAACATGCAGAGACTATGTTCTACACGAATATAGAGATCTCTAAGACCTCGGTCCCAGTGATCACTACTGCGCGCATGATGGAGTGCGTGACGTGAACAAGAGACAGCCCTTTATGGGGCCAGCGCCAGTCAGTCAATGCAATGGCGCGACCACATTGCCAAAAGACAAGAAATTTGTCTTTTGGTGCGGCGGCCAAACAATGGCTACGTCATGATGGCAGTTCAGCCAATGAGGGCGAACCAGCCATGTGACGTCATGGCCGTGCCCCCGCCACTCCCCCACCCCTGTCATGACAAATCAGAAGCCCGCTGATGGCTTCAAAAATAGGTGAACGCGCCGCCATGCGCTCCAACGTGCGTGTGCATGCACTGTCTGGGGCCATAGCCTAAGATACTGTTCAGAAATACTGTAGGCACACTGATGTTGCTGGTAATTCAAAATCATTAGATATCCATCATGAGTTACTAAAACGTCAGAACCGAGAAGCAAATGCATTACTTCATGGTACAACACTGTCAGACTACCAAAGGTATAAAAGAATTCCAAGAGGTTTAAGAATACGCAATATTCCCTATTTAACAGACTCAGACTTCTGCCATACGTAGGTCAACATACTGAATTAGTGTTCACTGTACCTGATGTTCCTATTGATAGATCAAGTAGATAAAGAGTAGATAAAGAGTTGATTAAAGTTAAAAAAAAAAAAAAGGACATTGATTCTTTTGAAATTCCGAATAGTTGTACCCTTACAGCAGATAAAACACAATATTGGTTTTGTAAATTGGAAAAAAGTATCAATAAACATAAAGACGAGGTGATTAGGTTTAAGCATGAGAAACTGCAGATATGTGCCATAGACTACAAGGAACATGTGTACAGGTTGTTGTTGGGTACCTCTGCGCAACCCTAAAGGCAGTTCAAAAGGTGTCGCCCAGTTACTGACCAGAATTAGTCCCTTATCTGGTAGTGAGACTGATTCAAATTATGTTATATCAAGAGTAGCGTGTAGCAGTGTTCCCCTGGTGCCCCCTTACCCCCGCTCTGTTGCGGTGACCCCTGCGGTATGTCGGGCTGCTGCGGGTGCGAGTGTGTTGCCGGGGACTCCCGGCAACGTCGGAGACAGGGCGCCGCCATCTTTGTTATTTCTGCGCATGCACGGAGGCTTGTGCATGCACAGCAGAGTTACAGCAGCCATTACTAAGAGGGAGGATTGGCAGAGATGGTGCTCCGTAGTGCAGGGGTTCCCCAAGGTCGCGCATGTGCAGTTAGCAGCGGCGGTGGTCATTACAGACTCACACATGCGCAGTGCAGATCGCGCACGCGGCCCCAATGATAGAAAGCTCTATGGGGAACTATAACTCCCAGCAGCCGCAGGGGCTGGAGCCCAGGTGACTCACAGCAGCCAATAGGGTTTAGACATTCCCCTGCAGAGTTAGATACATTGTTGTGCACTAGAGAGAGGAAACCAGTTGGTGCTGGGATAAGGTAGGGGGAGGTAGTGTGTGTAGGGAGCAAGTACTCCTACACAAGGCCAGGATACCCCCTAGGCCCCAGCTAGGCCCAACTCACCTATCAGTTTGTGCTGCTGTAGGGAAGGCCCCTTAGGTAGGGACCCTTCCCTTAGCAGAGTGTAAGATTAGGGACACAGCTGCCGTGCTGCAAGACCCTGATAAGTGTGGTCTAGAATCAGACCACCTCACTGCAGATAGTGACTATCTGTGCAGTGAGATCGCTCAGAAGGAGACTATCCCCCAGGAGGAGGACGCCATTGCTGAGTCTTCAGCGTTGGATGCAGACCGATCTCCTGGCTGTTGTTCTGCTGTACCCGGCTGCAGGAGCACCAGGCAGGTACCCTCAAATTACCAAGTGCACCACCAATACACTTCATCTTAGTGGGCAGCGCTGTTCCACACTTGGGTGGGGTTGCGGGACTATTGGGGACTTTTGGGAAATAAGGTGTGGGATACAAAGCCCTGCAAGGTGACCAGGTAGTTGTGCGTTAGTGTTATAAAGTGACACCTTGCTGATGTGATTTTTATGTTGTTATGCATATCCAGTAAACTGTTATATATATATATATATATATATATATATATATATATATATATATATATACACTGGCGACACACTTTATTCGAGCTCGGCTAGTCCCACGAATTCGGGTATACCCGGGTGTATTGAGGTTTGTGACTGTTTTCTGCCCGAGTGCATTGGGTTATTTTCCAGGCAGGGATTGAAGCATTTTATTCCCGCTGGCTGCAATACTGAACAGTATATATATATATACTGCATTACAATTCATGAATTTATGCCATCTGGTAGACACGCGAAGCATTGCAGCCTATTAAATCCTAATCATTATCATTTAACAGATCAGCCGCCCGTCAGCCAGGCATGAACCCAGGCTGGGAAGGCAAACGCAACGGGGCTTGTCAGAGGTGAGGAGCGGCACATTCCAGGTATCTGCCAGGTACATACTGGGTATTTGCTCGAATAAAGTGTGTCGGTGCAGTATATATATATATATATATATATATATATATATATATATATATATATACTCCAGTGTATTGGTTACTGTATGTGTGTTCTGTGTCAGGGTCATTCTGCCCTTAGAATCCTACACAGGTGGAGGTGCTGTATATATATATGAGTATCGTTCCATGAGATACACCCCAGGCTCTCACTGACGAAGGTTCAGGCCTCCTGTGAACCTGACAGGTAAAAGCACCACACACCTGGTAATACATATAGATTCCCCTCACATGCACTATATCTGCGATTGGATGGGGGGGGGATATGGGTTACATTTGGAGGCGCTGCTGAGATTGAGACCTGGGGTGCCCTATCCTATTTTTCAGTCAAAGTGTTCAATTTAAAATTTTCACCATGTTTGTGCCCATAATGCAAGAGGTCCGCGAGTGGGCCTTGCGGTGTAAAGTATCCCTGCGATACGTGGTCGCCATGGGCGGAGTCCCCGCCCCTACCTCTGAAACCACAGTTTATGACCAAATAAAAAATTCACCAGGCCTGGCCACCGCCCGGTACGTAGATCATATATATGATGAGGCGTACCGCTGGTACAAGGTGCTCCTGGCGACCGAACATGAAATATGCCCTTAGAGACTGTTCCACAATTCCTAAAGCTGCCCAGTGCTCCGACCGTTGGGTGTCTGTTTATCTACCCTGAGCTAGAAGTTCCATTATGCACCAAGAGTCATAGTGTAGTTGACGGGACTGTGATCAAAATAGAGGCTTTTTCACCTGGGATGTTAACAGTGAGTCACACCTAAAATGGCTTCTCCCGCCAAGTCAGGAGAGTGCAAGTGCTGCTGACTGCCAGGCTGCACCAAAATATGTTGCAGAAATTTGTCCGGGTCTGGCGGGAAAATCAGAACTCCACCCCCGCAATGTGAGTGGCTCAGCGCAGAGCCAGACCCACTCACTGATAGAGTATGCTGCCCATCCTCTAAATTCCACCATGGGGAGGGAGCACAGTGAGCTGCCATCAGCAACTTCTGTACACCATTGGAGAGGTACAGGATGCCGCAAAACACACCCTCAGTTGTTCGGAGTCTGGCGAACAAAGGAAGGGAACGTATCTTATCTTTTGTGCCGTGCTTACAAGAAGAGTTGCATATGTTGGGTGGTACGAATTTTTACCTCTTTCAGGTATCAATAGAATTCCAGCTGGCAAAGGTGGACGAGGAGGGATGTTTACAATGTCCCTGTCCCGACTGTGACTTTCAAGATGGCAAATTGACCTGTGGACCCAAGTGCTTGCTGCGGGGCACAGTTCCTGCTTCCCAAGAGGCTGTGGCCTACGGAACCCACAAAAAAAGAAGCGATCGACTTCAATACTGGACCGGTCAATGCAGGTAATGAACTTACCCCCCTCACGGAAGTTTCGGAGGGCTCAAGCACTCTAACTGTGGTTCCAGATCCGGTTCCAGAGTCGGTTCCAGAGCCGGAACCCGCAGAGAAAGCTGCGACTGGCCTCTCTACTGGGGTGATCGATGCAGTTAACCAAACTACCTCAACCATGGAGGTTTCAGAGGGCCCGTGTGCTCTAACCTCGGTTCCAGACTCGGTTCCAGACTCAAATTTAGAACCCGTTCCAGAGCCAGAAATACAGATGGCGGAACCACTGATGACGGAACCAACGAAGGGTAAGGTGACTGCCCAGGGAGAATGGGGATCGCTACCACTGATGTCACAGGAACAGGACTGCTTGGGGCCAATTGCCACCTGTGAATGCGAGGTGCTTCGAAGCTGTTCCCCTGAGGAGGTGTCCCTACCCCCATCCTTGACTACTGATGACAGCAGCCCACCAGTCATGGTGATGCGCCAGCCAGCAGACCACTCAAGAGAAGCTGCGGACAAACAGCTAACTACCTCATCTGCTGTGGGCCGGGGGCCCTACAAAGGCCAGTCCGGCCTACTATGATGGTACTATCGTCCTAGGCTTGGGACCAGTACCTACCGACCGAAAAAGTGTTGACGGCCCCAGGGGTGTGGGTTTGAACTCCCACGTGACCGCGGAGCACGGTAGCTCCTTAAGTCTGGCCAGTCTGGCCACCAGGGCGATTGGCTCGCCTCGGCATTGCGTTCTGGCGGAGGTGTCCCCCTAGAAGATTGCTGTTCAGTGGTACGTGTGGATCAGTGTTCACAAACTACCCGCCAAGTGGAGAGAAACTTCAGCCCCACCGCGGTGCCCATTGAAGCAGAGATTGTACCTGACAGCGGTCCAGATGAACTGATACCCGTCAGCATCCAGTGGAGCGGTGAGGCACTAACCCTTTGCTCCCTGCAGGATTTGATGGAGGTATCCAGTGAAGAGGCCCTGCTCGGCGCTTATTTCTACTCAAAGATCTTTTTTTATGCTGTATGACACTGTCCCAAGCGAGGTCGTTGGGGTTTTCACCAGGGGAGAGTGTAGCAGTGTTTCCCTGGTGCCCCCTTATCCCCTCTCTGTTGCGGGGACCCCTTTGGTATGTTGGGCTGCTGCGGGGGCGAGTGTGTCGCCGGGGGCTCCCGGCAACGTCGGAGGCAGGGCGCCGCCATCTTTGTTATGTCTGTGCATGCGCGGAGGCTTCCCCAAGCGCAGCAGAGTTGCGGCGGCCATTAGTAAGAGGGAGAATTGACAGAGATGGTGCTCCGTAGTGCAGGGGTTCCCCAAGGTCGTGCATGTGCAGTTAGCAGCAGCGGCGGCCATTACAGACTTGCACATGTGCAGTGCAGATCGCGCACGCGGCCCCAATGATAGAAAGCTCTATGGGGAACTATAACTCCCAGCAGCCGCAGGGGCTGGAGCCCAGGTGACTCACAGCAGCCAATAGGGTTTAGACATTCCACTGCAGAGTTAGATACATTGTTGTGCACTAGAGAGAGGAAGCCAGTTGGTGCCGGGATAAGGTAGGGTGAGGTAGTGTGTGTAGGGAGCAAGTGCTCCTACAGAAGGCCAGGATACCCCCTAGATCCCAGCTAGGCCCAACTCACCTATCAGTTTGTGCTGCTGTAGGGAAGGCCCCTTATGTAGGGACCCTGCCCTTAGC
The DNA here is from genome assembly GCF_040206685.1 of Ascaphus truei. NCBI lineage: Eukaryota > Metazoa > Chordata > Amphibia > Anura > Ascaphidae > Ascaphus > Ascaphus truei. The sequence goes on from NC_134484.1 coordinate 258,507,620, forward strand.
AGAGTGTAAGATTAGGGACACAGCTGCCGTGCTGCAAGACCCTGATAAGTGTGGTCTAGGATCAGACCACATCACTGCAGATAGAGACTATCTGTGTGGTGAGATCGCTCAGAAGGAGACTATCCCCCAGGAGGAGGACGCCATCGCTGAGTCTTCAGCATTGGATGCAGACCGATCTTCTGACTGTTGTTCTGCTGTACCCGGGTGCAGGAGCACCAGGCAGGTACCCTCAAATTACCAAGTGCACCATCAATACACTTCATCTTAGTAGGCAGCGCTGTTCCACATTTTGGTGGCGTATTTATATATGAATATCGTTCCACAAGATACACCCCAGGCTCTCACTGGTGGAGGTTCAGGTCTCCTGTGAACCTGACAGGTAAAAGCACCACATACCTGGTAATACATATAGATTGGGGGGGGATATGGCTTACATAATACTAATTTTTTACCTACAAAAACACACAATTTACTCACGTAACCAATACGGTCAGCCAAAATGGTCACACATTAGACAAGGCGGCATGTGCAGCAGAGGGTCGCCCTCCCAACACCTGAGCCTGCTTATCTGCAACCAGACACCTTATTTACACATACTGAAACCAACCTACTTGAGAGGGGTCTGTCTTTTATTCCTACGACCACACACGACTTGTTTTCATTACAAGTTGTTTTGTATAAATTCAACTATACTTTGAGTCTGAAATAAGGTTCCTTTGATTCTCAGTCTATTAACTCATCTATGTAATCATTTATGCAATTGGTTAATAATGATCTAGTAACAACCAATGTATCCCCATCAAATCTTTTTCTAATATTTCAATTGCTGATAGCAAATCGTTAAACCAATTAATGAATAATACCGATTTTAAACAGTACTTAGTCTATACATATAGAGCTGCTGACAAGGGTGGTGGTTTATTGATTCTCAATTATAGTGACTAATTGCTTAGAAATTTGGGGCCAATTGTCCAACACTACTGCTTATGAGAAATTGGGATATATATGACCTCACATTGAAGTTAAATGCAGGATTGACAAATATTATCTGGCAAACAAACCCTTTGGCTTGACAAACACGCTGCCAAATTTCTTACACAGACTTATCCATTATGTCTGAAAAGGGACTCAGACAGATTTCCCAGGGTCCAGAACCAGAGTTACAAAGGCCCCCCCCATCCCCCCACTGTAGGCTTTCCGCACTCTGTCCCATCCTGAGCTCACAGTGTAAAGTGCTTCCCTCTCATGTCATTGCGCACCAGAAAATGAGCCCAGCTTGCTTCTGGCACGTATCAACATCAGAATGTCCCAGTGTGCACAGCATCACAAGCTTGGCGTGGGACAGAGTGAAGGAGGCCCGCAGCTCGGGAAAGCTAGGACCCAGCGGTGAGAGGACCAGCAGCCAGGCCCGGCCAGAGGTCGGGCCCAACTTGCAGTGCTCGCCGGCCAGCTGACTTGCTGCCCGGGTCCCCCGCAGCCACCTGGCCTGGGACACATGTCTTGACTCTCCCCCCATATCAGCAGCCCTGTGTCCGATTATGTACACCCTTCTTAAAATTCACAAATCACACCAGGATAACCTACTGTATCATTTCCACAAGCGGTCTGCTGTGCCAACCACTGTCACAGTATATTGATTTCTGGTTAGAACTGCATGTGGGACTTCTGGCTGGGCCCAACTTAAAGTGCCGGTCGGCTGGCCCTCCCCCATAGCCCCCAGGCCCAGAACAGTTGTCATGGCTCTCCCCCCCTGTCAGCGGCCCTGTATATGACTGAAGTCACAGGTTTTCCTGTTTTTCATTTAATCTGATATGTTGTCTTCTGCATCTCTTTTTACATCAGTAAAAAATGTGTAATACTTTATATCCTAATTCCGGTTTTATGCTGTCCATACTAATAGTCATGTCTCTTTTGTACCATGGTATGCGGCTAAAAGATCTGGCACTAACTTTATCAATCCGATTGACATGTGTGTACCCCTGTCCCTTCTGGTATTTACTATATCTACCATTGGGGTTGTTATCTCAACACCCCCTACAGCTTAATTCAGTTTTATTTTAACCCGTGATTTTGAATCTTTTAAGCTGCCACTCACGGAACTGCAGTTTTTCTGCCATGGGTGAACACAAGGTCAAGTCAGCCAGCCACTTACTTGAATCTTTGTAAGCACCCTTACGAGGACCTTGCTCCACAATTGCTGCTCTGTGTTATACTTTTAGATTATTAGAGATCACATTGCAACTAATGCATAGGCGGCTTGGACTTGCAAGAATAAGGTTGTCTGCTTGTCTACAATATATACTACATTAGATTGATTCTTATTTATCTGACTCATTTAGATGCTATATCGCATATCGAAATAGGAAACCATATTTGGGACCCTGAGAAGCAGGATGTTGGCTCATTAGAACCAAAGGTAATAATGACATGTAAAACCTTTTACCCCATCCATGTTGCGCTCTTCCCCAGCTTTCAGGAACAATGAACCCCTGGAACAAAGGTAATTCAAAGGGGCAATGCCCAACCATAAAAATGCCCCCAGCCTTCGCCACTTGACTTCCCAAAGAAAAAATAATGAGGAGAAAAAACTGACTACATAAAATATAGCCAAGGCTTAATCAATTGTTTGATGGCCTACTATTATCCACTGCCATTCTTTTCTTCTTTATCTTTAATCTCCATATCGGATTCCCTACCTCACATGTCCTCTCTCAGCCATCGATTGTGATATTATGCGAGGGCAGGGCCCCAACCTGATGTTGTCACACATCGTGATAGAGAGTTAACCGCTCCAACAATGATGTACGATGTTGGTGGGACCTTTTCCCCATGTGATGTAATCAGTAAAAGCACATAACTCATGGTTGAATGTCATGTGGATAAAATGTTCCTACAACATCTGATGTAATTAGTGAAAGGGAGGTGAACACAAGGTAAATTAACCAATAAAATTGGTTGATTTACTACATGGATGCCTTTCATGTGTTATGCGGCACAGGCCCCACATAGAATGAATATAGAATATAGGATAGATTAAAATAGGCCATGGGGCCCTGGATTATGTCTCATTTCATTTGAAGCATTAGGTATTCTTTTTCCTTTTTTTCCCTTTGGGTCTTAAAGCAGCAGTCCAGTCTTGCCCGCTTTTTATATAAATACATGGGAAGCAGGGGGGCCCTGGAGAACCCCCCCACCCCTGCTTCTACAGATACTTACCCAGGAAGATGCCGCCGGTTATTTCCTGGTGATTTAATGCCCTGTGTAATGCAGGAGGTGTAAACACCATTTTGTTTAGTTTTTGAATGTGGTTTTAGTTCTGAACATACAGTATTTTTTTGTTTTGGTTCTGGCTTTGCCAAAACTCAATTTGTTTGGTTTCGGTTTCTGATGTTTAATAAATTATGGGAAACAAACAAATACTGCAAGCAGGGGCTCGCGCATGATGTCACAGCACATGTACGTCTGCTGAGGAGCTCTGTGCACACCGCTGCCTATTCTCAGCTAGAGCCTCCGATCGGTACCTTGTAATGGCCCCAAACTAACGGGAGAGGACAGGGGAATCCTCCGACATTCCCCTTAAAAAGGACAGAAAGGTCAGCCCGACAAATCTCTGTTTCGGGCACAGGCAGCCCGTGGCTGGCGGAGCACAGTCCCAAGATGGGCCAATGGGGGAGGTCGGGAGCGCGCCTCACTAAGCCCTGAAAAGAAGCTGGGTGAAGAGGAGAGCCCATTACAAGGCAAGATTTAAAGGAGCTGCTGCAAGATATGCAAACCTTGTTCCAATCTGCCCTTGACAAAGCAATACTGGAGCTCAAGTCTGAAATCTCTACCCTGGCTAGAAGAACTACAGATCTGGAATCCAAAATGAAGCTTCCTTGCAAAATCAAGTGAGTAAGGATGATGAAGCTTTGAGACTCAACGAGGAGGTAAGAGCCATGAGAGATAACGTGGATGATTTAGAAAATAGGGAGCGCAGACTAAATCGGTGAATCCGCCACATCCCAGAGTCTGTGATGGCGGAAGCAATGCAACCTTATCTTAAAAGGTTGTTTCTCTCAATTGACCCCCAACTAGAAGAAAACGAACTGTTAATTGACAGAGCCCACCGAACGCTGGGCCCAAGATTTGATGACCCTAAAAGAAGCAGGGATGTGGTGTTGCAGCTTCACCAATACGCGACCAAAGACAAGATAATAAAGGGAAACAGAAACAGGGGATCTCTCGATTTTGAAAATTCCCCAATCCATATTTTCGAAGATCTTTCAAGGATGACTAAAGATAGATGAATAAAACTACTACGGTAACATTGATTCTTCAAGAATGTCGGTGGGCCTATCCGTTCCATCTCATTGTTAACCAAGGAGGACGACAAATCTTGCTGCGATATCCAGAGGAGTCTCAGATTTTCTGTCGGCGCTTAGTCTGGAGCCCAGGAGCAGAATGGACCGACGGAGCCAATCCCAGGAAAATGGCTCGGATGATGGGTCACCTGAGGATTCGAGTACCCGAGAAGGGAATAAGTAAAGCCGGCTTAGCACCCCCGATGCTTTATCAGTGTTTTTTATATGACGGTCATCAAATCTTAGAAGGGTTCATCGGAGACCACAAGAGCCTACCCGACGGCTCAGTCTTGTTATGCCGGAGTAGCCTGCAGACCAGACTTGTCCCTAGAACTGAGGTGGCAGGTATGAATACACACACCGACAGAGCGAGGGACGTGTCCGGGTTGTGGTATTAGATGGTGCCAGGCCATATGAGGAGTTTTGCGTGAATACTTACTGTTTTTTCCAGAAGAATGGTCGTTGCCATTGCCGAGATCAGGGGTAGGAGAAGTATGGAAGGATCGAGGTGAGAGCCGTGGTTGAAGGGAGCCAGAAGGTATGTAAACAGGAACAATCCGAAGTCGAGAGCCAAAGGGGGAAGTCTGCCAAGCCGCGTCAAAACTGAGAGAATCAAAGAACAAGCACTGTGAAACACCCATACAAAAACTATGACGAGCGAGGAAGCACAGGACAGAGAGGGTATATAAAGCTGGAACAGCCAACCAGGAGAGGGGGCGTGCCTGGAGGAGCCCAGGGAGCTTCAGCGCATTGGCTGCTGTTCTTAGAGCCCAGGTGACACTCAGCAAGAGCCAGATTGTAACCTTGCGGTGTTTGGGGGCGGAGCCTGGGCGGGGGTAAGTTCAGGGGCTGTTGTGTGTGCAATGTAAGTCCGACGTGCGCATGAGAGGAAGCAACGTGGGGTGCGCGCGGAGCGGCGATTTCACGCTGACGGCTGCGGCGTAGAGCGTGGAGGAAGTACCTCGTGGAGCGTCCCACCATGCAGAGGGGTAAGTGATGCAGCTGAAGGGGGCTTGTGTGGTTGTAGCGGAAGGGTATGAGCAGTGTAAGGAGAGAGCCGTGAGCTCCGCCTGTGGCACTTTGTGCTCACATTCCTAACAGTACCCCCTATTCAGGATCGGCCTCAGGACGATCCAAGAACGGCTTCTCCGGAAATTTCCTCCTAAAAGTCTTCAGGAGGCTGGCGCATGGATGTCTTTGAGCAGAACCCAAGACCTCTCCTCAGGTCCGAAACCCCTCCAGTAGACCAAAAACTGAAGCTGCCCCCTGGAGATGCGGGAGTCCAGGAAGGCTTGTACCTCATATTCCTCGTTATTGAGTTCCGTGACTGGATCTGGCTTGCTGGTCTGTTTAGAAAAGAAACGATTGGCAATGTGGGGTTTTAATAGCGAGGCATGAAAAACGTCTGGGATCCTCATGGAGGGTGGTAGTTTAAGGCGAAACGCCACTCGGTTAATCTGCTCCACGATGGGAAAGGGACCCAAAAACCTAGGAGCCAATTTAGGGGAAGGAACTCTCAAGTGGATGTTTCTTGAAGAGAGCCATACTAAATCCCCTGGCTTGTAGTTGGGTGCCGGCCGACGGTGGCGATTGGCCTGAAGTCTAGCAGTATCGGCGGCCTTGTGGAGAGACGATTGTACCTTGGACCAAATGTTTTGGAGAGTGGAAATCCGTTCGTCTACCGCCGGTACCCCGGAAGCAACCTTGGAAATAGATAGGCAGGGAGGGTGAAACCCATAATTGACAGAGAATGGAGATTCTCGGGTGGATTTGCTTCGGGCCGAATTGACCGCGTACTCTGCCCACGGGAGGAGTTGGGACCAATCGTCCTGGGAATCGGAGATGAAACATCTGAGGTTTTTTTCCAGCGACTGGTTAATTCTCTCTGTCTGTCCATTGGACTGGGGGTGGTATGCAGAGGAGAAGGAAGAGACAATTCCCAGTCTTTTAGTGAAGGTCCTCCAGAACTTGGAGATGAACTGGGATCCTCGGTCAGAGACAATGGAAGACAGAATGCCATGGATCCTAAAGATATGCTCATAGAAAATGTCTGCTAGGGCGGGAGAGGAGGGCAGTGCCTTGAGGGGGATGAAGTGGGCCATCTTCGAAAACCTGTCTACGACAACTAAAATGGTGTTGAAGCCCCTATACCAAGGGAGATCGACTATGAAATCCATGGAGATATGGGACCATTGACGAGCAGGCACTGGCAATGGGAGGAGAAGTCCCTGAGGTCTCTGTGGAAGTGTCTTGTTCTGGTCGCATATAGGACAAGCGCGAGTGTATTCCGCAATGTCTTTAGACATACTGGGCAACCAAAATTTCCGTCGAATTAAGTCTAACGTCCTTCTGAAGCCCGGGTGACCTGCGGGTTTGGAAGAGTGTCCCCAATCTAGGACCTCTGGAATTAATCTGGGCGAGATGAAGAGCCTGTTAGAGGGGGTCGCCGTGTTTGAAGGGATTTATTGCTGGTCCCTTTTGATCTTGTCTAGCGATTTGAAGGTGGAAATAGCCAAAATTCTTTTGGGAGGTAGGATGGGTTCCAAAGATGCCTCAGGCCTATCTTCCGAGGAATATTGTCTGGACAATGCATTTGCCTTCACGTTCTTCGTTCCAGGGATGTAGGATAGGTGATAGTTGAAGCGAGAGAAGAAGAGTGCCCAGCGAGCTTGTCGAGGACCGAGGCGACGTGCTCCTTCAATATACAGTAAATTTTTGTGGTCCGTTAAGATAGAAAATGGCTCCTTTGACCCTTCCAACAGATGTCTCCACTCTTGTAGTGATATCTTAACGGCCAATAACTCTCTGTTGCCGACTTTGTAATTCCTCTCGGCGGAGGAGAATTCACAAGGGTGAAGTTTATCCTGGGGCGAGGACCTCTGTGATAGTACAGCCCCTGCACCGCAGTCCGATGCGTCAACTTCTATTACAAAGGGAAGATCCATATTGGGGTGGCGCAGGATCGGTGCCATGATGAATGCCTCTTTAAGGGCCTGGAAGGCGGAGATAGCTTTGGCGGCCCAGGCGGAAGGGTCAGCCCCCTTTCTAGTCAACGCCGTGATGGGGGCCACTAGGGTGGAGAAATTACGAATGAACTTCCGATAGTAGTTCGCAAATCCTAAAGAGCGCTGGATAGCCTTGAGAGTTTCTGGTCTGGGCCATTCCGTAACTGCCTGGAGTTTACCTGGATCCATCAAAAAGCCTTCGTCCGAAATAATGTAGCCCAGAAATTGGGTAGAGCGTTGATGGAAGGTACACTTCTCTAGTTTGGCATACAGGTGATGTTTGAGTAGACGTGAGAGGACGTACGAGGTGTGACGAATGTGATCCTGGAGATTTTTGGAGAAGATCAAAATGTCATCTAAATAGACAATAACAAAGATGTTGACAACCTCACGAAATACGTCATTAATAAAGTCCTGAAAGACAGCCGGGGCGTTACATAAACCAAAAGGCATGACGAGGTACTCATAATGCCCACTGCGGGTGTTGAAGGCTATCTTCCACTCGTCGCCCTGTCTGATCCGGACCAAGTTGTAAGCCCCACAGAGATCCAATTTGGAAAAGATCCTAGCCCTCGCAGTTTATCGAAGAGTTCCGTGATCAAGGGGAGAGGATAGCGGTTCTTGATGGTGATACCGTTCAAGCCCCGGTAATCAACGCATAGCCTCAGAGTACCATCCTTTTACTTCACGAAGAAGAACCCCGCTCCCGCCTGGGAATTGGAGGGCCGTATGAATCCTTTCTCAAGATTCTCCTTTATGTAGTCGTCCATGGCTTGAGACTCAGGTATCGACAATGGGTAAGTCTTGGACTTGGGCAAGGTATATCCTGGGACAAAATCGATGGGGCAATCATAGGACCGATGAGGAGGCAATAGTTCTGAGAACAATTGTCCTTGTTAAAGACCTCGCGGAAAGCGTGGTTCATGGGGGGAAGAATGGAATCCTGAGTCATTGTGTTAGCCAAGAGTTTAGGAGAATTCCCTGACCTCGGTTTCCAGGTGATGGGGTAGGTGAGACCCAGTCAATTGGAGGGTTGTTCTTCTGCAACTAAGGTAGGCTGAGGGTTACCGGTGTACCTGAGGCCTGGATAGCATCAATGACCAGGGTCTCGCTGTGGGAGTAGATAGATAGGAGGAGAGGTACAGTATGTAGCAAGATAAAGGCTGGAGACAGCGAACGTCCGTCAATCCCAACCAAGGCAGTAGGTTGGGCCTTCTTCACCAAAGGTATCCGGTTCTGTTTAGTGAAATCAAGATCTACAAAGTTTCCTCCAGCACCGGAGTCGATAAAGTCAGCAGTAGATGTGCGAAACTCAGCGCCTGCGAGAGAAATAGGAATCGTAAGTTTCTTAGGCAGTGCCTCCTTGGGGAAGGGACGAGAAGAGATAACACCCCGTGAGAACCCCTCCTTACTCACTGAGTGTTCACATTTACCGGACGCAAAGGACATGCACGGACAAGATGTTCAGGGGATCCACAGTAGAAACAGAGTCCAGCGGCGTAGCGGTGTTGTCGTAGTGGATTCCGGATCCGTTGCACCCCTAATTGCATGGGCTCGGGAGGCTCCAGTGCCAGCTGCTGCGAAGGAGACGGTCTAGGAACCAGAGGAGAGTTGGGGAAGGGTGCTCGGAAGTTTAGTGGCCGGGCATGCTGACGCTCCGAGCGTCGTACCTGGATGCATTGATCAATGCGTACAGCCAAGTCAATGAGCACCTCCAATTGGTCTGGCCTGGGTTGCCGAGCAAGCCTGACCTTGATGGACTCCGAGAGACCTTGCCAGAAGACGGAGACGAGCGGCTCTTGTCCCCAGTTCGTCTCGACGCCGAGCGTGCGAAATTCCACCGCATACGGTGTCACCGATCTTCGCCCCTGAGTTATCTGGAGGAGGGAAACAGACGCCATATCCCGGCGTGCAGGGAAATCAAAGACTTGTCGGAACTCACAATTGAAGGCTAGGTAGTCCTGTGTCAGGTTCGGGCCAACTCCCAGACTGGCGAGTCCCATGCCAGCGCGCTGCCCGTCAGTAGGTTGTACACGTAGGCTACCTTCTTCTGGCCGGTGTCGTACTGAAGGGGTGCCATTTCAAATTGAACCTCGCACTGGTTAAGGAAACCTCTGCACTCCTGCGGGTTGCCGGCATATGGCTTGGGTGGCGGTATCTTCACGTCCTGACTGCTGGGTCTGACTGGTTCTGCAGCCTGTGGAGGAGAAAGAGGAACAGGTGCTTCCGGTACCTGAGCCGAAAGTTTGGCCATTTGGCGTGTTAGGGCCACAATCTGATCGGCCATGGCCTGGTTTTGCTGTATCAGCGTAGAGATTGCTTGCCTCAGTTCGGCCTGGTCTGCGTCTTGTGGGCTCGTCATAATGTTACGCCGGAGTAGCCCGCAGACCAGACCTGTCCCTAGAACTGAGGTGGCAGGTATGAATACACACACCGACAGAGCGAGGGACGTGTCCGGGTTGTGGTATTAGATGGTGCCAGGCCAGATGGGGAGTATTGCGTGAGCACTTGCCGGTACCGGTTTTTCCAGAAGAATGGTCGTTGCGTTGCCGAGATCAGGGGTAGGAGAAGTATGGAAGGATCGAGGTGAGAGCCGTGGTCGAAAGGAACCAGAAGGTACGTAAACAGAAACAATCCGAAGTCGAGAACCAAAGGGGGAAGTCTGCCAAGCCGCGTCAAAACCGAGAGAATCAAAGAACAAGCACTGTGAAACACCCATACAAAAACTATGATGAGCGAGGAGCACAGGACAGAGAGGGTACTGCACCGACACACTTTATTCGAGCAAATACCCAGTATGTACCTGGCAGATACCTGGAATGCGCCGCTCCTCACCTCTGACAAGCCCCGTTGTGTTTGCCTTCCCAGCCTGGGTTCATGCCTGGCTGACGGGCGGCTGATCTGTTAAATGATAATGATTAGGATTTAATAGGCTGCAATGCTTCACGTGTCTACCAGATGGCATAAATTCATGAATTGTAATGCAGTATATATATATATATACTGTGCAGTATTGCAGCCAGCGGGAATAAAATGCTTCAATCCCTGCCTGGAAAATAACGCAATGCACTCGGGCAGAAAACAGTCACAAACCTCAATACACCCGGGTATACCCGAATTCGTGGGACTAGCCGAGCTCGAATAAAGTGTGTCGCCAGTGTATATAAAGCTGGAACAGCCAACCAGGATAGGGGGCGTGCCTGGAGGAGCCCAGGAAGATTCAGCGCATTGGCTGCTGTTCTTAGAGCCCAGGTGACACTCAGCAAGAGCCAGATTGTAACCTTGCGGTGTTTGGGGGCGGAGCCTGGGCGGGGGTAAGTCCAGGTGCTGTTGTGTGTGCACTGTAAGTTCGACGTGCGCATGAGAGGAAGCAACGTGGGGTGCGCACGGAGCGGCGATTCCGCGCCGCCGGGTGCGGCGTTGAGCGTGGAGGAAGTACCTCGTGGAGCGTCCCACCATGCCGAGGGGTAAATGATGCAACTGCAGGGGGCCTGCGTGGTTGTAGCGGAAGGGTCTGAGCAGTGTAAGGAGAGAGCCGTGAGCTCCGCCTGTGGCGCTGTGTGCTCACATTCCTAACAAGTCTACAATCCGTGGCCATCTAAAAATCCCAAGTTGGAGCTTTGTTTTCATTTGCTTTGTTTTCTGTTCCCTTGACCCCCTCTGTTCCCTTCGTTTTGACTTACAGATACGGCCATCGTGACTATTTCTCTATTCTATGGACAATAAGACTTACTCTGCGGAGGAGAGAGGACCATCTGATCATAGAAGAGTTTGAGGCCTGTCTGGAGCGTAGGAAAGAAATCTTTATGAGTCCGGAAAAACAACTAATGACTGTGGTTTCAAGTAAGGTAAAATAAAGGTGCAGTTCAGAGGTGGAGATTTAATAGTGGCGATATGAGGGGGTGAGTATGGAGACTAGCATGCCTGATGTTAGGGCAACCCCAATAGGGCCATATGCCCGCCACGCCAGCGCATGTAGGGACTGGCCATAAAACTGAGATGAGTGGCTGGTTACACTCATCTTTTGTTTCACATTAACTTTTACGTTTATTTGTTTTTTTTTGTTCTCCATGTTCCCGATATAGGAAAGTCCCCCACCCTCTTGTTTCTTTTACAGTCCCTCCCCCCTTTTACCCAGCAGCCATTAAAACATTTTATTCACACCTTTCACATGAGAGAGAAAGAGACACGATATAGGAAATGACTAGTCAAACACCACTGAAACTAGTATCCCTGAATGTTAAAGGCCTTAATAGTAATAGTAAGCGTAGACTGGCATTAAAAGAATTTAGAAAGTTAAATGCGGATATTGTTTTTCTACAAGAGACACATTTAGACTCCCAAGAACCTCCAAACACTTTTATCAGGATTTATCCTACCACATTCAATTTGTCTTTCACTAGTAAGAAAAGAGGGGTTGCGATTTTGATAAAACAAGGTATCCCGTTCCAGACAATGGAGGTTAAGAGAGACCAGGAAGGGAGGTCACTGGTAGTACACAGACTTCTCTCAGGCCAACATATTACACTAGTGAATTTATATGCACCTAACGAGGGACACATTGACATTTTAAAGGAAACACTGGAAACAGTGGGGGATAATCAAGAACAGCTATACAGCTGCAGCAGCTGTTATTCTAAAACATGGCCCGGTGTACCGCTCGGAATACCCCTGTCATGGCGTGTGATATTTTCTAACCGTACCGCGAGTTATGTGAGTGCGGCAAGTGCAGAAAATTGCATTTTAGAGTTCTGGTTTTTAAACACCTTAAATTGACACCGTAGCACAGTACTGTACACATTACAATTCATTCATTTCATTGCACACAAAGAAACAGAATCCATGAAATTCAACAAAGCAATCGCGATAAGCGCGGGTGCCTGGGGCGATTGGCCGCGTTCATGCTGCGTGGAGTGCAGCATAGCACACAAAATCGTCGCCGTGAAGTTTTACAATAACGGCCGCTGCAGCTGTATACTGTATCATAGGAGGAGATTTTAATATGATCCCAGATCTTGACCTAGACAAGTTCATCCCCATAGGGCATTCACACTCCGCAATGACTTACAACGTAGCAAAGAAATTTAGATTGCTAATCAAAGAATTTGGTCTGTTAGATGCCTGGCACTGTTTGCACAAAGGTCAGAGAGATTATTCCTTCTATTCGCACCCGCACGACTCGTACTCTAGAATAAATAAAAAATTTGTATCTGCAAATATACTAGAGGTATTGGTCCAGTCGGATATAGGTCCTATTACTTGGTCGGACCATGCCCCGGTGGCTATTCTGTTTGTTCCTACATTTGCCAAAATTCAGTCATTTCACAGGAGGATGAATGATTCCTTACTAAATTATCCAGAGATTAGCGCACAAATTGGAGACTCACTTAAAAATTATTTTCAGTTAAATAAAGGGTCTGTACTGTAGGATCATCAGCGATTTTGTGGGCGGCACATAAAGCCACCATTAGAGGACAGCTTATTTCAATTGCATCGTATAGAAAGAGAATAAAAATGGAAAGACAAAAATATTTACTGGAAAAAATGATAAAGTTTGAAAGCTCTCATAAAAAAAAACAGTCGAGGAAAGTATATAAAATTCTGAACCAGGCAAGGGAGGAACTTAAGAGAGCACAACTGGAGGATGTAGAGAAGGCCCTTAAATGGACTAGACAGATGTACTACGACAAGGGTGATAAGGCAGATTGTTTATTAGCAAGCAAACTTAGAGGGATCAAGGCAAGAGCCTTGGTTCCAACTATTAGAATACAAAATGAGGGAGTGACCTAGAACCCGTCAAAGATAGCAGAGGAATTTGCTAAATTCTATACAGATCTTTACGATCTACACAACTCAACCTCGAATGCTAAAATCCCGGGCTTGAACCAGATTGAGGACTATCTGAGAGATTGTGCCTCCTGAAATTGACAGAGGAAGATATTAAGATTTTAAATGCAAAAATAACTCCGATAGAACTGGGAAAAGCTCTTTGAAGCCATCGAAAGCCCCAGGTCTTGATGTTTCTAAAACATCTACTACAAAAAATGTATAGGAATTTTAGGACCTTATCTGTTGGATTTATTTAATGATTTCCTAAACGGAAAACAAATTCCTCCACAGATGACAAATGCCAACATAGTGGCGATTCCTAAAGAGGGAAATGATCCTCTATGTTGTGGTAGCTACAGGCCAATCACACTACTTAACACAGACTTGAAAATTTATAGCAAAATTCTAGCCAACAGATTGAACCCAATACTCCCAAGATGAATCCACTATGATCAGGTGGGCTTTGTGAGTGAGTGACAGGCGTCAGATAACACAAGGAAAAATATTAACGTTACTGATCAAATACACAAATCTGGATTGAAGGCTATGCTGCTGAGTCTTGACACAGAGAAAGCGTTTGGGGGGATTTTCTAGATAAGACATTAGAGGTATTTGGATTCTCTGGAGCCTTCTGACAGGTGGTCTGAGCTCTTTATCAGTCACCAACAGCTACTCTGAAGATCCCAGGAGGAGAGGGGAATCTAATAAGAATGGGACTAGGCAGGGGTACCTCCTCTCCCCACTTTACTTTGCTCTGACAATCGAGCATTTAGCAGCCACCATCAGAGCCTCCCCAAAAATACAAGGGATCAAAATGAAAGATGTGTTATAAAATATCGTTGTTTGCAGATGATGTTTCTAACGAGTGCTCACCCCAAACAGGATGGGATTTCAAGGCTGAGGTGGGGATGATAGAATACACCGACCAACAACCGCTCAAACGCATTCGTATTGCAGAGTCGTAGTCGTGTAGCTGTGTCAGGTTAGGAGAGGTCAGAATAGTCATGATACTTGCCGTGGTCTAGGATTAGGGAAGTCAGATGGTCATTGTGCGTTGCTGGGGTCCAGGAGTAGAGAGGTCAGAATGGTCATTGTGAGTAGCAGAGGTCCAGGAGTCAGAGAAGGCAGAGGTCCGGGTACAAGCTGAGGTCAAATGTACAAGAGAGCAAGACAGAACACACAGAATAGCAGCAGGGCATGGATGCTTGAGGCCAGCACTTGAAACATAAACAGTGGTTTATGCTCAGCCAATTTGCCTAAGGGCTGGCTGAGCATAAAAAGAACAGAGAGCCAATGGGAAGGCTGCAGGCAATGAGTCATCACATACTGTATAGACTGTAGTTATAGGCAGGGGTGGAGTGTATCACAGCTGTGGAATAATTAATGTTGTTAGCATTAACCCCTCGAGTATTTCTGGTCATGTGACGCTGACGTGTAGTGGAGACAGAAGCGTCCTCCGTTGCGTCACGGGATGCGGAACGGAGGCGGAGCCTTGGTCCGGTGCCGGCAGGAGTAGTGTGGCACTTGCGTGCAGTGCACGTGTGAGGAGCATCACCCAATGCATCACGGGACGCATCACGGGGTGGGACCAAGGTTCAATCCTCACAATGTTATTCTTACTATAGCTAACACATTGACATCTCTCCCAAATTTGCAGTCTACCCTTCAGGAGTTTGGTGAGCTCTCCGGGTATAAAGTAAATATGGGAAAATCAGTAGCTCTAAATTTGACGCTACCAGAAAAGGAGTTTGAGGTGCTTAAACGACATTTTGACTATAAATGGTAAAAGACCCATTTGAAATATTAGGAATTTATCTTACCAGAGACTATTACTTATTATATAAATATAATTACTCTGATCTATTCTCCAAAATTAAAAAAGATCTACAAGTCTGGAATTCTCATTTTATATCCTGAATAGGGCATATAACCACAGTTAAGATGAATATTCTCCCTAGACTTTTGTACTATTTCCAGACATTACCGGTAGTTGTCCCGCATTCAAATATAAAAGAAATCCAGAATCGAATTATGCAGTTTATTTGAAAACATAAACAACCGAGGCTAGCTAGGTCAATTATGTTGGACGCCAAAGAAAGAGGTGGTATGGCTGTTCCAAATATTCTAAAATATGACATAGCCTCCCACATGAAACAAATGGTTAACTGGCATTCCCAGGGAGGAACTTATGCCTGGGTGGACCTGGAGAGCAGGGAGGAAGTCAAAACCAACAGTAATTGGATTTATTTTAAAAATCTGGTAGATGGCAAAAAAGAAATATACAGTTGTGTAAAAAAGAAAGTACACCCTCTTTGAATTCTACGTTTTAAAGAGTGGGCCAAAATTCCTCCACAACGATGTGAGAGACTGATAAATTCATACAGAAAATGATTATTTCAAGTTATTGCTGCTAAAGTTGGTTCTACAAGCTATTGAATCATAAGGTATACTTAGTTTTTCACACATGACTTCTCCATTTTGGCTTTATTTTTGTTAAATAAAGCATGACACGGTGTAATATGTCATGTGTTGTTGTTCATCTGAGGTTGTATTTACCTAATTTTTAGACCTGCTAAGGAACAGGTGATTGTTATTATATCCTGATATATAAAACCATAGAATTAAAAGAGGGTGTACTTTCTTTTCCACACAACTGTAATGTTGTGTTGACCCCATCTACGCTCACGCCTCTGTTTGGCAACCCAGGGTTCACCCTGGGCTTTCAGGGTCCAGGCTTCGTGATCTGGAAACAGAGAGGAATTTTGGAGGTGGGAGATTTACTAGAAAAGAATAAACTAATATCTTTTGGGGAACTGATGAGAAAGTATGGTCTGCCCCAAATTAAGCTATTTAGGTATATGCAGGTCCGACATTTTGTGTGCCAGGGCCTCCATGACGAGGATTTTCCAAGATATGCACAATTTGAAGATCTATGTAAAATAAAAAAATACCAAAGAGGTTTGATATCTTCTCTGTACCAGGGGCTAACCATTACAAAAGATACCCGAAATCATAAATATATGGACCAATGGCTGAGATAACAAGATGGGACATGGAAGATATCTGGGATAATGCGAGTAAACAATGTACAGTAACAAAAGAGAATATATAACATTTTGTTCCGTTGGTATTCCTACCCCCAAAAGACTAAAGTAAATGTTCCCAGGGACCTCGGTGAGATGTTGGAGTGGTTGTGGACAATTAGGAGATTTGGCACATATTTGGTAAAGTAATGCAAGGGTACTGGAAGACAGTTCTGAAATAATAAAAGATGTGACTGATATCAAAATCTCACTAGACCAAACTGTAATTATTCCGGCTAAACCTATTGAAGATATAAATCATTATGCACAAAAATTAAATCTGCATATCCTAACGGCTGCTAGGTCTGCTGTAGCAGCGGCATGGAAAAAGACATTCCCGCCCTTCAGAAGAGAGGTTATTAGAAGGTTAATGATGTTCAATTGATGAAGAAACTTACCTCAGCTCTGAACCACACCACCATGTATGATAGGGTCTGCGGGCCCTGGGATGCTGGATAGGGGCGTGATACCAGAGGGAGAGAGGATTTGGGAGTGCTACAGTACAGTAAATGTAAAATATTTTGTTCACCAAAAAGTTGTATGATTAGAAATGTGACTGTTGTTGTTTGTTTGTAAGAAAACCAATACCAAAAATGGTTGTTTGCCTTCCCCCCTTTTATTTTTGTATCCTTCCCATTTATTTGTGAAAATGAATCAAAAAAATATAAGTTTAAAAATAAAAATACTGCAAGCAGGAAATGCAAAAATGCAAAAATGACAGGATAAAATATATGAAAGCAATGCACGCCAAATTTAAAAATAAACAGGAAAATTGGTTGGTCCTCATATGAAATAAAAAAATATTTTCAAAATGACGTGTGCTCTAGATTTTTTTGATGCAAAAAAGCATGACAAATAAAATCATAAAAACTATTTGAAAACTAAAATAATCTAACTGAGAAACGTAAACGACTTAAAAAAGCAATAGCAAGAAACACCTAGAGATGCCACTTGACCTGGTGTCTTGGTTTAGGTTTTAAATAATTTTGGGGTTTGGATTTTGGTTAAAAAAATATTAATGTATTTGGTTTTGGAATATACAGTTCTGATCAAATTGAATTTCAGACACATCTCTTTGTCCATCGCTTATATTAACTTCCATCTAGCACTTTGTGATCAAAAAGCCACAGGCTGCATACATTGGGCTATTAGGGGGTTAATATATTAAAAAGTTATAAATTAATTTAACATAGTTATTTAAATATAATCCCAGATGGACAGGGTATCACCTGGTGCTTAATGCCCTGGAGTAACAATAACTTTCTAATGCCCTGTCTTTCTGGGATTATTACATATGTAGGTTATTGTACTCATCAATTTTGGGCCGCACACCCTCCACACCCTTTCTCCATTGGACAAATCAGGGATGCAGCCACCCACTGTTGAGTGAAATGAGTGGGCATCTGTGCTAGAGGGGGGAACAGGCCTTCAGAGCCTGGACGGGAGAGAGTGCACAAGCCAACTTGTATGAATAAATGAGTACTGGAGACTGACCGAAGAGTAATATGGATATGGAAGTCTGAAGAATGTCTAACTTTCTGCCTTTGGCTAAGCTACAGTAGTTTGGTAGCAGCATCCTAAGAGTAGTTTGAGAGAAAAGACAAAAAAAAATGTTTAGAAACGTGGAAAATATCTCAAAAAAAATTCAGAATAGTAATTAAAAAAAAACACAAATATAACAAAATTAGATAAAAATTGAACCCATCCAACATTCGCTGCAACCCAGTTAACTCACAGTCCTGCTCTTCCAGCAAGCCATGACACAGTTAATTTAATGGTATGGCTGCAACACTAGTATTGCAGGGATTTCTCCTTTCTGGCGCATCCCTCAAGTTGAATATCTGATTGATACAATTTAATTTAAACAGAATTATGGCCTTTTTTAAATATTTATAACTGGTATTAGTAAATATAAATTATTAGTGTAATTATTTATAATAGCCATACTATGAATATAATACATTTTGTTAACCTTGATAATGAAACATCCCTGATGCATCAAAAAATAAAATTGGTTTGATACATAGCAGCTCATTTCTGCACTATGATAGTCTTTTTAGAGTTCAACTTCGCAGATGATTTTCACACTTTTTTTTCTGAGCAGACAAACATTATTTTTAGTAGATACTATTAGAATCTGCACACCTAGCGCAGTCTATTTCTGCACACAAAACTACTACTACATTCTATAGGCTCCATCATTTTGCATTTTATTTATGCACATTGTTACTATAAAAAGTGAAAGGAGTCTTCTTTCATTCATTTATATTGCTGACATCATACAATTTCCTTTTTGTATTCATTAGACAAGTACTGTAATTCTTAAATGAATACTTCCAATTAAGTGCAGTTCTTACAATTACAGCATAAAAATGTCATCTATATAGTTTGTATATTAAATTGAAGAAAATTGATTTACAACTATGTTTGAATAAATTACTTCAAATTACAAACTTAAATAGCATGTTAAATATGATAAATTAAGAAACTCTGAATAATTTAATGAAACATTTCATGATGCTTTGGAAAATCAAATAACCATGTCTCACCCTAGCTTTATTGCTAAGAAGTTACAATGGCATATTACATTTTTTATTTTATTTTTTTTAAACAGCAGACAAAGATTTGTCTGTAGAAACAGATATATTTTTCTTCAGCAGTCATTGAACTTGGGTTAGAACTATATAAACCATGGGTGGTCAGCTCCAGTCCTCAAATACCACCAATAGGCCAGGTTTTAATGATATCCCTGATTAAGCACAGGGGGTTCCAATCAAACTGGCTGAGCCACTGGTTGAGTCAGGCAGGGCTGCAGACAGCTATTCTGTGAGCTTTACATGCGGTCTGGCCACATTATGGTTTATGTCACTGTTAATACAGATGTAGCTAGACTTACTGTTTTCTGTACCGTGACAGGAAGTGAGATTATACCCGCAGGAACACTTTGTTCACTGCGGCTCGCCCGTGTGCCAGAAAGCAGAATTATTTGTGGGGTTTATTAATGTAATAGTAATTTAAGGTTTCCGGCTGATGGTGCACTGAATACTTTGCCCATGCCTTCATTGGACCACACAAAAACTTCACACGTGTTTCAATATAATATACAATGTAACAATGTCACTAGAAATGTCTACAAACCCTTTATTATTAAGATGGCAGCCAGGTGACTAGGCCGCCCAACAGAGCCCACCAGGACCCCAAAGAGTATCATGTGCCGGGAGTTCCCACAAGAGTACTGGAGTACTGGGACCCGATGGGTAATGTCTGGATGTTAGTTTTCCCTATCAGAGTAAGTGTGAATACTGTACGTTACCTCCATACTAAAGACACTTGCACATTAGCACCGCCTATAATAACTGCAGAGTACTAGGCAACCACAAAATTCATTTAGCATTCGCAGGGCCGCAACTTGCAGCTAAATGCGTGGGATTTACACTTTCTTTGTATGTCCAGTTTTTATTGTTTTATGTTTATAGAGAAGCTGAAAGGGCTGGAGTTGGTCTTAAATAGGGCCATATCAAGTCATGTTCTTGTCAAATCTTGCAAGTTTGATTGATCTACCATAATATTTATTTGTTCTCTCCCAGTTACAATATTGCTTACATTACCTAGAAAATTTCTTTTTTCTCATCCCTCACCCTAATAATAGAACAACTCTCCACTTCCATTCCTGCTATTGATTCTAGCATACTATGATAACTTACTTCTAGCCTTCATAAATGTAAGACTTATGTGGACATATTTAGATCATAAGCACTTCTACATGCACACTCAGTTTAACATGGTGTTTTACTATCTCGTCATTCCTTCGCAATCCATTTCTGTATCATCTCATTATGAAGTCTAATATATAAATATACTAAGTGATAGATAGGAGAATAAACTCCCGAATACCGTGCTCAGCTAGGTGGGAATCTTTGCAAAGATTATATGTAGATATAGTATCAAGATAATGTTCTAATATCCAAGAGGGAACAATCTTCTATAGTGTATACACCGTTTAATCCATAAGATTAACCCCTTCCTGTATCTGCGGGACCTGTATCTCCAGGTGAAGTCAGTAATAAATGTCTGACTACCTGAGAACAATGTATAGTCCCCTAGGAAGCATATGGGTGCATGAGGATTAGCCCCCAGCCGTTGTGAACAGACTGGGGTACTCACGGTTGTAGAGGTGGATGTTCCTTCAGCGTGCGTCACGCTAATGATCAGCATATGTTGAAATCCTCGAAGAGGTAGGAGCGGAGCACAGCGGAATGGATGCAGGGGCTGAACACCAGGGTAAGTAAAAATCCTTTATTCCACGATCAACATCATGGTGGTGGATAGACAAACTTCTCTTACGCGTTTCAGGCTTACGCCCTTTGTCAAAGGGCGTAAGCCTGAAACGCGTAAGAGAAGTTTGTCTATCCACCACCATGATGTCGATCGTGGAATAAAGGATTTTTACTTACCCTGGTGTTCAGCCCCTGCATCCATTCCGCTGTGCTCCGCTCCTACCTCTTCGAGGATTTCAACATATAAATATACTAAAGTTGCAATAAAGAGAAAAAGCTCAGTTTTGCCAAAGTGGTCCCAAAAGTCTAATTTGAAAAGTGAACAACAACACCCAATAATATGCAATACATAGAGTACTGCTTTTGTTAAAGTTTAACTTTAGTAAATGATCAAACTGTAGGTGATATTACATAATGTAAGGAAGTGAGTGGCTGAAAGAAAAATGTATTGGGAATTCAAAATTTGTAGTGGTCACTCTTGCGTAATGGTGACCACTAAAAAAGTTTTTACATCAGTGTTTCTACAACTTAAAAAAAAAATTGAAGTATTTCTTTACTGGGTACTTGTTGTAAAAGTAGATAATTTGTGTGTAAATATATGCTGGTTATGTCACGTACGCCATTTCTCACGTACGGCACCTTGTGAGCACACGACCTGCATAGGGGACAGGAGGTTGATACTCACACCCGCAAGTGCTCCCACTTTCCACTTCAACAGAGGTCCCTCAAATGGACAATATCTTATGTAAAGAACAAGGATTAATATAGAGCCCACAAGCTGTCCCACTCTTCACCTTCGCTAAGGTCCCCCAAATGAGTTATATCTCAAGTGAGCACATGACTTTGATATACAACCAGGGTTAATAAACATGGCTACTCTAGCCAACTCACCTTTTGCCTGTGCAAGGTACCCCCAGTGAGTTAATATTAACCCCTAATCAATTGCAAATCATATCTATACAATGCCACCACCTGAGGTAGTAATGCAAACAAGAGATGTCAAATTAATAATTGCAAGGGCCCCAGGTCCCTGTTTATTATAGAAAAAACTATGCACTTTAACACACAAAAATCAGTTGTAGCAAAATGTGTCCGAAAACATAAATACTCTCTCCAGAGCGTATAACAGTTCAGAGCCCAACGCATTACTAATTAAATGTTTTAATTTATATAAAAATACAGTGCTTAGGTTACAGAAAAGAGATTACAAAAAACATACAGTTACAATTAAATGCAGAACAGCTTCTTAAAATAAAAGGATAAAACACAAAAGAAAATGCTATACATCACCCTATGACATGTTTCCTCCAAGAGTGGTCACTGGTAAGAGACGATGAGATCTCATATCTGGTCCCAGATATACCTTTGTAGACATCTGATTTTCATAATCTTTGCTAAGACTTAAATATTATTTCTTCCCATGTAAACCACATAAACCCATTCCATCGTAAATCAGCTGTGAGATTGACGGTTTTACAACAGAGGAAAAAAACTCTAGGGCATTTGAACTGTGCCTCATTATATAACTGATCTCATAACTTCACTTCTGTAACACTTGCACACACGTGAGACACATCAATACATTCATACGCTCAATGCGGACGCGGCAAGACTAAATATGACCATTGTAATCCTAAATTTAAGAGACAAATTAATATTTGTCTCTTAGTACCTGCTTGACCTGACGTGTCTGTAATCATTATGTGAGACATGTGATAACATGTTTTATCTTCCGGTTATGTTAACTTTTTGGTTGAATTCTGTTCTTCTTATCATTGTTCTTCTTTAAGGCAAAGAAGGGTGGGTAGCCGTGTATGTTCTTTCTTCCATGTAGTAACAAAGGATGGAGAGGGAGTAGGTGGTATGATACTGTACCTTATAGTCGACAAACAAGTTGTTAATATGTTCTAAGCTTTCTAAGCGTCCTTCATCAGGTTTTATTGTTTAGTGATACTGAAATTATTATTTTTTTGTTATCTTTTGCAGGAGCGCCTTCTTCTTTCTCTGCTTCCTGCTCACATTGCCATGGAAATGAAGGCAGAAATTATTCAGAGATTACAAGGACCAAGAGCTGGCCAATTGGAAAACACAAACAATTTTCACAACTTGTATGTTAAGAGACACACCAATGTAAGGTATGGTATTTTTCCAGAATATCTGCTTTGTACAAAAGAAATGAAGGCTGGTGTCAAATAAATCCATTTAAAGGCGGGATCCCCCTCAACATGTATTTGACAGACCACACTCTTAAAATATTACTATGCAGTCTTTATTCATTGTAAATCATGCTTACAAATAATTAAAAAATATATACAACAAATTTGCACTCACCCTGTTTTCTATAATTCAAATGGAGGTGCTAGGATCCTGGATCTTTATCACTTGATGCATTCAACTGCAACAAAAAAAACATACTGGATCAGCACTCAAAAAATGATAAACTCACATTTTCCTTTTGGTCCCCCCATGTTTTTTCTTTAATGTATCAAAATCAGTGACTATGCAAAAAATATATCAGCACACACAGGGAAAGGTAAGTCAGCAGACACACTGTTAAATGTGCAAACTAAAGCAATGTTTCAATGTTTCAAGGCCCCCTGGCCCCTTCGTGAGGCCAGACAGTATGTCTCTGCTGACTTACCTTTACTTGTGTGTTCTGATATATTTTATATTGCTGCTTTTTTTTTTTGTGCTACATTAAAGTGGACACATGGTGAAACCAAAAGAAAAACATGAGTTTAGCATTTTCTCTTATTTATTTTTTGTGCGCTGATCCAATATGGATTTTTTTGTACAAATAACCCAATACTGATGAAGCTGCCGTTATTCGAATACATCTCGGCGCCGATTTTGAGTTCTCTGCTATTCCCTACGCAGCGTGAAACGTGGCTAATTGCCCCAGGCACCCTCGCTTATCGCAGATGTTTTGTTTGAATTTCATGGATTCTGTTTCTTTGTTTGCAATAAAATGGGTGAATTGTAATGTGTACATTACTGTGCTACTGTGCAACTGTGTCAGTTTCATGTTTTTAAAAGCCAGAACACTAAAATTCATTTTTCTGCTCTCACCGTAATCGCATTTTAGTGTGGAAAGGCTGGAATTCATCCCGCGGTTTCAAATCGGGTTTCCGATGTACATGACGCGTGAAGTGTTCAAATAACGGCCGCTACATCAGTACATGTTTAATTAAATGGCAGCTACATTATCTTTGTCTATGGAATTAAACAGACATTATTTACATTACTGAAAGAAAAATAACAGCTTTAAAAAAAAAAAGTTTGCGCTTTAAGGAAAAATGCAGTGATAATTCCAAAATTGCATTGATCTCTAGCTAAAAAAGATTTTTTTTTAAATGACAATGGTGGCTACAAAAAATATTTATACATCATTTTTTCTACAACTTAAAAAAATGCTAACAGATTTTTCCTTTCGGTGCTGTATATATTGAAAAAGAAAAATTAGGCACAATTTGTATTGAGAAAAATAAAGGTAATTCCTGATGATGTTTGATATGGAAATTCAGAAAATAACCAAAGTCTATACTAGTTATAACACATTATTTTCCTGTTTCAATACAGGCTAAAGTACAATAGCTAACATCACAATGCTAATTAAAATATGGGAAAAAATAGGTACGGTACTGTCGGTAGTATTAGGAGGTTAGCTTTACAGCATAGCCTGGGTGAAAGAATTAAAGGCAGCTTGGCATGCTGCCAGCAGCACCTGTGATCACAGCCCCATAGTGTTTTCCCTTTAATTCTACAGGTAGAGATGAGCAAATGTTTTTGGTGAATTTGGATTCACAGCGGATCGGCTGGTTCCTTTGGTCCGCGGATTTCCGTGGATCAATTTAAAAAAGGGCGATTCGCGTTTTGCGGATTTTCTATTAACATTATTATTACCAATACACTCCACGGATACCACAACACGTGGACGGATTTGTAGAATCCAATCTCCGGATTTAGAAATCCGCTGACGGATTCTTGATAATCCACCAATGGATTGCTGAATCCGCGTTCACGGGTTGTGTCCAATGGTGGTTTTTGAGGAACGTGCGTGGATTGAAACCGCCCAAATCCATTTGCGGATTTAACACCGTGAAACGGATTTGGGCAGGTTCTCACATCTCTATCTACATGTAAATTAGCTCAAATGGATCAGGCACTTTGAGCATTTCCAACTTGTATCGGTTTAGAAGCTAAAAATCAGGAATATCAAGTCAATTTCTTATTGCAGACTAAAGGAGAGGGGGATAAAAAGCAGTATGATAAAGTTAAATATGGCTTAAATCAGCAATTTGTGGAAAAATATAATGGGATTTATGAACCTGCCAAATTTAACATGAGACAAGAAGGTGAGAATATGGTTACTGTAATAGGAGACAGGACTGTAGTTGGTATAAGGGACACTAAACGGTCTACGAGGCTGAAGATGTGGCATAATGAAACAGTCAGGAAACAACAGTTGATGTTATGGACACTGGCTATGCACGTCTTTAGCCCAGGCTGTGCTGAAAAGCAGTGTAATATGGCAATGGGGAAAGGCAGGGTTGCAGACCTGTCTGAGACATGTGAATATGCGCATAACTGATATTTTTATTTGCAGTATGCTATACGGTGGACGTTTTCTGTCACTTTTTAAACTAACATAACTTATTTAATGTGGGATTGACACATTGGCGGTTATGCACTAAGCAGTGATAAGTGGGTTTTCTGGGTGCTACTGTCACGGCCCCCTTAAATCTCTAACATCACCATAATTATTCTGGGCTGTTTGCTTTTACAGCCGAACTTGGCCGTGCGCCAGCCGCATCTCTTGGCCACGTGCCAGCCGCATCTCCCGTTCAGCGCTAATGGCGCTGAACATTGTAAGCGCCCGCGGCGCTGAAACTAAAGAAAAAAAGCCAGCGTCTGCCTGCACATTTAAAAATCCAGCGGTGGACGCCGCAGGAGACTAAAGGCGGCCGCCAATAGGGTGATACTGCCTGTTGTGAGATTCACAAAGCAGTAATAAAAGTGCAGTATTGTGCTATAATGACTTTTTATCCCACTTAAATGCACTTAACACTGCTTTGTGAATCTCATTGCAGAAAGTATCACGCTATAAAGGCATTTATCTCACTTAAAATACTTATCACTGCTTTGTGAATCTCACAGCAGGCAATCTCACGCTATAATGGCTTTTTATCTCACTTAAAAGCACTTATCACTGCTTAGTGCATAACCCCCATTGACACAAAAGTCAAAATCCAAAATTAATCAGAGGGACTTGCAATCAGAAAGAGAGTATCCATTGGAGACCTAATACAAAACCACACAACAGACAGCTTCAGCAAATGTGAATGTGAAGTAGTGCTTCAAAAAGGACAATATTACACAGAATACCAAGCAAAGAGGCAACATACTGTATCACAGGTGTAATAAAAGGGTGAACTACAGTATGCAACCATGTGCTGCTCTACTGGGAACATTTCCATTTCTGAAGACACAAAACAATCCCAGTGGGAAACTTACGTACAGAGGGCCTCATTCAGAAAGCGTCAATAAGGCCATTATCGAGCACGTATCGGCCAAAATGGCTACTCATATTCAGTAAGCCTCGATAAGTGCTCGATAATGGCCTGTATCGCAGCAAAATTTTATGACCAAACGAAACTCGCCAATTGAGCGGCGATCAGCCGCTTATCGACCATTTTTGGAAGGATCATAAACTCGCGCGATTCTAGTACCTGCGAGTCAGCTGTTGCGGCTTATCGCAGCCCTAAAAGACGATCTTCTCCCCATATCCAATTCACCTCAAAATTTAGGTAAATTGGTGGGGAGATGCCTCGATGAGCTGCAATGTGTCGTTACTTAGAAAAAATCAGGCCCTTTTCCTGCCTCGGATTGATGCCAGGGGTCTCTGGAGCTGATAGCCATTAATACCAGCACAGGAGCCCCCCGGCAGCATCCGATGCAGGAAAAATGCATTTACAGCAACTTCATTACCTTAGTGGCTAACCGCTAAGGCAATGAAGGGGTTAAACACCCATTCCAGGCTTACTGTGGCTAGCGAGGGTGGGTGAAGGGGGAATTTGGCCCTTAGTGGCTGTTTAGGCCTTGCGGAGGGGTTGCGGGGGGACTTAACCCCTTTATTACCTTAGCGGTTAATACCGCTAAGGTAATAAAGGGGTTAACCCAACTGCTACCCACCCGCAAGGTCTAGACACCCATCCTTAGGGTTAATACCCCCTTTACCCATCCGTGAGGCCTAAGCACCCACCCCTGACTGACTATACCCACCCTATACCCATTGAGAAATATAGTGGTACATCATACCCATATAATAATAATATGGGCATGATAAGCCTCTATAGCACTCAATGGGCACCCTAATTACAATACATTAATACACAAGACACACAATAATAAAACATAACTAAACTCCAAAAAAACACACTTCACTAAATAAAAACAGTAGCCAGCTAATCCAATCAATACAAGCAATAACAACATCAACAATGAATTAATTAAACCATTAACCAATCAAAACAATTAATTCCTAAAACAACTCCGAATTATTTTATAAAGTAACCAATCCAACCAAATAATTACTAAACAAACTCAAAATTAATAGTAACACTAACCAATCAAACCAATTAATTACTACAACATTCATGAATTAATTTAAACATTAAAATACAAACAATATCTGAAATAACCATAAAACGCTTTAGCTAACATAATACAACATTAACTAAAAACGAACACCAATCGCAAACATTGTATTACCATTAAGCAGGAAAAAAACAAACAATGACATCTACATAAGAAACTGAAATTAAAAAAAACCAACAGCAATACCAAGCCAGAAATGCCCCCCAAATATTGTCATAATAATGTATTAATCTGTACCTTAAAATGGTACAGATTAATATATTATCAGTCAATGTGCCTCCCCCAAAAAATCAAAAAACACATCCAATGAAAAAACCTGTAAAAAGAGACATTTACAAACATTCAACTTTCAGAGATCTCTCAAATAATTTTCAAAAGGAAAGAGAAAAGGGATATGATAGTGCAGAGAATCCAATACTTTATAAGTATGATACGCAGATATATCCTCCCTCCCCTACCCTCAAACCTGCAATCCAGTCCAACATGAGATTGCCTCCTAGCTATATCCTCGTTGATATCCACCACCTTAAAACGGATTATGGCTAAAACTGAGCTCCTCATACTGTACTTCCCCCTAAACCTGGCCCAATATCCCATGTTTCTATTACCGTAAATAGTTCAACACTACCATCTATCCTGACACTAAAGCACGTTGCCTAGGAGTGACATTTGGCGCCTCCCTTTCCTTCCCCATTCATGGCATGGCTAAAACTTGTCGGTTCTTCCTCCATAATATTGCCTGAATCTACCCTTTCCTCAATCACGTTACTGCTAAATCTCTAATGCATGCCCTTATCCTCTCCCATCTGGATTATTGGAACATACTGTTTACATGCCTCCCTACCTGAAATGTTGATAAGTATATATTCTTCTCAAATAAGCTATACATGATACCATTAAAACAAGATTGTAAAAACATAAAAGAACTAAACAGCCAAAACACCAAATGGAATAGAGTATGGTCTTATTGGATACAATAGGATTTTTTTCCCTTTCTTATATATACATGTGGTCCTCAGTTATCCGGCGGAATCCGTTCTGGAAACGAACATCGGGTAGTGAAAGCGTTGTAAAGTGAATCCCACGTTAATGGGCGGCAGCGAGCATCCTTTCTATGGATTGTTTTGTTCCACGTCGAATAATCCGTCTGTCATAAAGGGAAATGACGGATTGCGAGAACCACCTGTAGTAGCTTTTTTGACCCAGTTTTACAGCCAAGAGACTTTGATCAATGGCTCCCTTTCTGTGTACTAGGTTCAATAAGCACAGTGAATATTTAAAATAGTTTAAAAGCATAATGTATTATATATTATGACATCAAGAAGGGAACATCTATCTTAACAAACTGAATATTGTTACACACATTTGATTCAGTGTATATAATTGACAAGTAATGCATGCCTGTACAAAATAGTCTAGCAGACTGATGAAAAAACATTCTTTCTAACCGAATGTTACGAAATCATACATACAGTATATGCGTGCTACATATGGGTACATTTATTTTCTTGGTTGTCAATAGAATTAATATTTTCTTAAATTATTTATATTTTACCACAGCAGGAACACAAGTTACAGAATTGTATACAGTACATAAATTTTATTTTAGGTCAATGCTTTGTAAACCTCTAGACAATGGATGGTTTTAGATGGACTGGTGTAAAAAATGGCAAACCATCCCTGCTATACAGGCGATACATAAATTACCTTATTTACATAATGTAGCTACTAGCCCTCACATTTATTTGACCATTGTAGACAAGGGGAGATCACCCCTGGCATTTATCCAGGGTGAATTAATCACTCCCACTCTACCAATAGGGATATTTATAACTTCTGTATTTGGTGGGTCATTTACATGTGTATACTAAACTGTCTTTCACATCCTTCCAAATATTTTAATCTGAGCACTATTGTTTATCACGTCTGTCATTTTGAATATCAGTCTAGTGTTAGCTGTTCTGACCCTTGTATAGTTTCCTCCCTGTTATGTGACTACGGTCACTCCTTAGTATATATGTTGCTACAATGTAACTGTTTCCCCTGGCTTCTGAGCCTGTTGCCTTAGCAACTCCCTTTGCACCTCTGTGAGTTGGGGTGCCCCTGCAATTTTGTGCAGCCCCTGCCTTGTTCCTACTTGAGCAGGCAAGCCTACTTCCTCTTTGAACCCTGCAGCCATTGTGAGTAGCCACACCTCACCTATCCCTTGGTAAAGTCAATGTAATTTACCTAACACTATACCTTGCATTATCCCATTTACCATTATAGCCCCCCTTACATTCCTTGTTCCCATCCCACAGTATTTCCTCAGTACCTTTTTTCACTTTTTATTTTTATGTTGTGTCCAATAAACACTTCAGCAAATAAGAAGCTTCCCATTGCTAGGTATATCGGATTTAGTTAAGCTGCATGCCTCTATTCACTTGCCTCAGTGATCTTGGGACAAAACATTAGCCATTGATATTAACAGTATGTCATTAAATGCCAAGTTTTAAACAGCCTGCATTCTTCAATAGAGGACTCTGTTACTTCTTCTAACAACCCTCTAATTTCTTTGTCATATTACTATCAATGTACAGGCAGCACCTTTTTGGCACAGTCTAGTGGCAATGGCCATAATTACTGTACTCTAAATAAAAAGTTCAAATCACTATTACTTACCTGTTCAGCAGTGCTACTCTTTACTATTCCATTATGTATTATGCCATCAAGAAGGTAATCATACGTATTAACAAACTGAATATTATTACACACATTTGATTCTAAATGTATATAATTGACAAGAAATGCATGTCGGTACCAAATAGTCTAGCAGACTGATGGAAATACATTCTTCCTGGCAGAATGTTGCAAGATCATACATGTATGTGTGCTACATATAAAGTGCATTTCTTTTCTGTGTTGTCAATAGACTTAATATTTTTTTTTTATTTATATTTATCTTTTTCCTGCAGCAAACACACTAGTTACAGAATTATATACAGTAGAAACATTTTATTTTATGTCAATGATTTGTAAACCTCGTCTAGGCAATTCATGGTTGTAGATGGACTGGAGTAAAAAATGCCTGTAATACCTTTCATAATAAATATATCTGTGTTGATCCTGAGAGGTTTTGATGCCTTACAGTCTAATTTGAAGAAGCCCTGACCCAGTTTCTTCATGCTGTTAGAATATAATTTCATAATTAGCTAGGATCTATAGTGGTTTTCAAGCATGTTACTAATCATTCTGAGAGCTACGTTTAATTTAAAGAAGCAATGCTTTGCATAAACTACAATTTATCAGATTTACAACAGTTTGATGGCATTTGCCAGTGTTCACCTCTAGATCCAGATAAAATCTATGTTTACCTTGTACATATTCATAATATGTACCCTTTCATAAATTTCATAATACAGTTCTTATTCACTGTACTAACCGAGGGCTTAAAGAAAGCAAGTTAATAAATGAAGCATTATCAATAGGCATTGGATGTTAGAAGTTAGTTAGAATCCCATATTGGACTGTTGTTTTGTTCTGCTTTACCAGCAGCAAGTGAAGTGAAAGCAGTGTTATTAAATCGGCGCATTAAACTTTAATAGTGAATCCTTTAAAATAGTATTTAATTATAGGTGCAACAATGTGCATAAGGTGCAAAAAAAGGTGTAGATAAATACTGTATACAATACTATATAAAGTGCAGCTTTGACCCTCCACAGAATTGCTTCTCCAATCCTCAGAAGATATGTTGTCCAATCGGTGCGGAGCGCAGATATGTGAATAAAGATATAAAAAGACAGAAGAGTGCAATATGTCTAATAAAAGTATAATACTTTATCTTTGTAACCTATAGATTGCGTACTCACAATCAATCAGTTTTTTCCAGGCATTTTCAAATTCCAATAGTGGTAATACAGCCAGTACTTCTTGATATGTGGTGATCTTTAAGAATGTAAAAACAAGACAAGCTCCAATAGTGTAGACTGTTATAAAATTTATCAGGGTGATAAGTAAAAGCATATATGCACTCACATGGTGTAAAATAATAACAGTCAAATCAAAGGTTGTCGTGACTGGAATAGGCGCCGTCTGTGGTATCCTGCTTACGGCGTTCACCTTCCACCAGCATCCACAGGTGTTCATGCGTCTCTCCTCTCGGCAACCTTGCAGCTAGCTGGCCTCCACACCTCTCGGCTTGAATACCCGGATGTTGATTCTGGGAAGCGGCAGCGCCGTGATCCTCAATCTCTCGCAACTGCGGTTTGCAAATTCAGGCACTCTACACGTTTCACTGGATTGCCCAGTTTCATCAGGAAACCAGCAGCAAGTGCTTGTGTGCACACACCTTGGTGCAAACAGATAGGCATAAAATGTGAGGAAATGGACTATTCATTTTCTTACAAGTAATGCTCCCACCGAGGAAAACAGACACATAAAGTATAGTATAGTCCCACTTGCCAACTGTTTCATGCAGAGCAGCCAAACCTTCACTGTCTACTCCCTTCTCCTGATCTTCCATACCCTTTCTTCATTTAACAGTTATTCATAATTAATAGAAATGTTTAATTATATGTGGCAATGTATTGCAATGTTTTTGTGTAAACATGTGGATCTATGTACAAGATCCTACTGTATTTCACATTTTTTTTGTGCATCTATTTTAGTGCTAAAAATGAGTACGAACAGTACATCCTACAGTATTTATGAAGGTCGCTATGTTACGTCACACATACAGTACAGGGGGTTGATGCATAGTTCGTGGATTGAAATAACATGTGATGCATTGTGTCATGCTAAATTAGTGTTAATAAATAGAAATTATTATCGTCATATTATTTATAATAGCCAAACTGTGAAAATAATAAATGTTTTGAACCTGTATAATGTAACATCTGTGCTGCATCAAATCATTTTTAGGTTGATACATCAAAACTTATTTCTGTGCTAACAATATAAACAGACATCTTAGGATTTGATGCAGGTTCAACTATTTTTATTGGCATAGAAACAATTTTTTTAGTACAATTCATTTACATCTGAGAGTCGTATGCACAAATATTCTATATTAAAAAGCTTTTGACTCCTATGGTGCACATTGGGGGGGGGGGGGGGGAGGGGAAGTTAGTACAGAACATAGATGCACACGGGTGCAATAAAATTTGTGATTTTTATGCAGCAATTTATGCCCAAAATGCCATGTGCGATGCTAAGTGCATAAGCCCCATTGTGTGTAAATTGCGTCCTGATGGCATTTGAAACAATGTGTTGGCTGCTAAAACTGTGTGCAGAATTACTACTCTAGATTTATCAAAGAAGGAAATCCTAATGGTTTCAATGTTTTTTTTCCTTGATAAAATTGCAGTTTTCTCTCCCCATATTCACAGTCAGGAAACTTTGATACCTAAACCCCATGGCATATGGTAAGGACTGATCCACAGGGTGCTATTTATCAAAGTCTACTAAATGTGGATAATATTAATACAACAAACGCTACCAGATTTATCCTAGAAAAACTCTCACGCACCAGTTTTTGATCTAGGAGATTTGTTTGTTGTTGCAATAACTATGAGAATTAGACATTCTCCTTTTGCGTTTTGCAGCATATTGTATGCCGACATTGTTGGATTCACTCGACTGGCCAGTGATTGCTCTCCGGGAGAACTAGTGCACATGCTGAATGAGTTATTTGGAAAGTTTGACCAAATTGCAAAGGTACTGTAAGTGAACAAACCATATACAACTTGAGTGCTTGCTATCACTAGAGTAACTGGTTACATCCTAAAACAGCAGTCATTTAGGACCAAATTAGTTAATAATTAATGCTACTCCATTAGATACCTTCCAGCATGGCTTAGTTAATATGGCTTTTACATCCCATTAGAGTGAATGGACAAAATGTTGCCAAGGTATCTTCTGGCATGGATGGCGTCTTATAGAGTAATATTGCTTAGTATACATGGCCCTTGTAGAATTATCTAAATTTATACTTTTTACATTACAAAATCACTCCAAACTAAAATGGTCGCCTTGTGAATTTGTCAAAGATTTTTCAACATCAGATCACAACGTGTACTTGATATTTCTTGATTTAAAAAAAAAAAAAACTCATTAGGGAACACAAAAGTTGTCATCAGAGCTACTATTTTTCAATTACATTTTAACTTCAGATAATATGGAAGATATAGATATATAGGAGAGAGTTAATTAGTAGCGTGATCATTATTTGTAACAGCGTACAGTATTTGTAAGAGCCCATTTAGCTTTAATGCAATTTACAAGAAATATTAGAAATGGTCACTAAAGTTTGGCAACTAGGGAAAATGTGCTCTTTTTTTGTGAAAATGCATGCAGATGTTGAAAAATAATTGTTGGGCAAGCATTAAAAGTCAATGTACAGGATAGTATGCAACAAAAACTATTGTGCTCAGGAATTAACAAAAATGT
The DNA here is from genome assembly GCF_040206685.1 of Ascaphus truei. NCBI lineage: Eukaryota > Metazoa > Chordata > Amphibia > Anura > Ascaphidae > Ascaphus > Ascaphus truei. The sequence goes on from NC_134484.1 coordinate 258,541,237, forward strand.
AGATATTAAGGTCCATTAAAGGTCGGTGTCTTCTCTTGCAAGAGTATTTCCGTCTCTTATGGGAGTAGAAGCACTGTATAGAACAGAGGTGCTTAACTCCAGTCCTCAAGACACCCCAACAGGTCAAGTTTTTCAGATTTCCAAGCTTCAGCACAGGTGGCTCAATCAGAAGCTCAGTCAAAGATTGAGCCTCCTGTGCTGAAGCTGGGATATCCTAAAAATCCGACCTTTGGGGGGGGGGGGGGGGGGCCTTCAGGACTGTAGTTGAACATCCCTGGTATAGAAGACAGAACACTGCTTCTGTGTTGCAGACACCTTTAATCATACAAATGAAATAAAATGTAAAAAATGTACTCACTAGTGTTGTGCTGGAGTTAATGCAGATGTTAATGCAGAATGTAGAGTTTCTCTCTGCGGGTATACTGGTTGCTGGTCTCCATGGATTCAGAACCATTCCTTAGCTGCTTTATCTCCCTGCATGTAACACTGGATGCCTCTGGAGCCGGCATCACTGTGCAGGTCACATGACCATAAATTCAGATTGCATATTAGTTTACTGTATATACAGCCTTTTGCTGGCAAAAACTGGTAACATTCTTTCCAAATTGCAAACGTGTGGAGCACTTTTGACCTTTTGTGAACATTTTACAAAAATAAAAATGTGAAATGTAAAAGAAAATCACTTTAACACACTTTCGACCATTTACTTATAAAACTGTAAGGAACAAAATGTTGCCAAAAAATACCAGATTAATACAATCATTGCCTCTAAGGTCTTTGTTTTATTTTTCATTCAACAGAAACTGGCAACATTCTGGAAAAATTGCCAAAATGTGGATCACTTTTGACCGTTTGTGAACATTTTACAAAAATGAAAATGTGAAATGTAAAAGAAAAGCACTTTAAGACATCTGTAACTTTCGACAATTTACTTATAAAACTGTCAGGAACAAAATGTTGCCAAGAAATACCAGATTAATACAATCATTGCATCTAAGGTCTTTGTTTTTTTTTTTCATTCCGCAATGTATTTGAAATGTTAAATTCTCTTTTCTCTCAACCTTTAGGAAAATGAATGCATGCGAATCAAAATCCTAGGAGATTGCTATTACTGTGTTTCTGGACTCCCTATCTCCCTTCCGAATCATGCAAAGAACTGTGTGAAAATGGGATTGGATATGTGTGAAGCAATAAAGTAAGTACAGTACAGCAATACTTCTGTAAAAGTTATTGTATTCATTTAATGTTTGCTGTGTACTTAATTATTCTTTTACCTTTTAAACAACTATAGTTATACCAAAAAAATTGCAGATATTTTGTCTTATTCTTTCTACTAAATAATAATAATAATAATAATAATAATAATATTTATTATAAGGCTGCAGTATATGTGTGTGTTTTGTTGTTTTTTTACATCTCTCCTAGTTGCAAAAAGTCTGTACCCTTGCTTCCTGACTTTGAATGAACACCTCTGCAATTCAGACTACAACAAAAATAAACATGCAGTGCATTGTGTTGAAAAAATAATTCTATAATCATTAGTGACATATGGTGGTACGTTTTTAAGCATGTTTTTATATTTGGAGCCCAACTGATCATGTGTATGGAGTGTCATGTTAAAATAAATATATATATATATGTTGCTAGTCAATAAAACCTAGTTTAAAATATATTTAATACTGCATATGTATGGACATGATTATATACATATATTATTTTTCTTATTCAGATGTAATTTGCAGTGACCAATCGGTGAACACTCCTTGTGTCAAAACGAATAAGGTCTTTCATCACATGTTTCTTGTTAGCTAGGATACAGTCCATTTTCTGTACCTCTGTGTCACAGGAGACCAGCACTTTTAACACCTGAATGCCCGGATCATTTGATTGAGCAAAGCGAGCAGATAAAATAAATTGTTATTTATTTACAGAAAAGAACATACACACATTAGTTTACAATTACACTAAAAAATACACTTACTGGGACAGGGCAAACAAAAAATCTTGTTCCCAAAATGAAATCTTTGCAAATAAAGTCTCTAGGCGCAATTTCCTAGGAGCGGGAGTTGTGCGTAAATAGATCTGCAAAGCAGTCTTCGGTCAGTGGCACCACTCGCAACCGCTGTTACTCCGCCGGAGCTGCTTCCTTTGTTCTGCCATTGTGGTATTGGATCTGGGGACCTTAGTTCTTACGAACTACTAAAGCTTGTTACGAATCTTTGTTACAATGTTAATCTTGGATGAATCTTTTTACATGGTGAATCTGGTTCCCGATGGGCTGCAGGGTTTCTTATATACTAAACAGTTCTTAACAGCCAATCTACTCCATGGGAATAATATTCCCCAGCTATCCTGGAGTTGCCAATACTTTAGACGACTGTCGTCTGTTGTATACATATGCCACATTCAATAGCTCTCCTTTTTGACACTTATATACATATATATTTTGTGGGGGCTCAAGGGTTCCCAAAAAGAGCTTGCTGGGGTTTTGTGTTTTTTGTTGCCAATACTTTGCAAAACCTGGCAGAGGGCTTCTTAGTTTGTTAAGGGCATGCACGAACCTCGTACCTTTGATGCTTAGCATACCAGACCCGGCCCCCTTACCTGGCGACATTTTGTCTGAGCTTGCGGGACATCTGGCCCATTTGCCTGGACATTTACTAAGATGGGGATACTTGAGTTACACCTCCCCACTTGACACCTTAGTACGTCAGCGCCTTTCAACTCTGGACTTTTTACCAGACATCGTGTCATCGAGCCAGCGGGATGCTTTAGAAGTCCAGGGCTGAATATGCGCCATAACTTTGCAGGAATTTCCTACCATACTTTTCTAATGACAGTGATTACAAATAAAGAGCTTCCTCTGTTTCTGGCGTGTTAGATGAAAATCCCTATGTACCTAACATATTGGTACAATTAAATAATTGGCTGCATCTACAGTCCCAAGGCTCACTACTGAGATATTAGCCTTGAAATATTTGTTTCATTCAGCATCTAAACGTATAGCAAAATAGTTTTCTCAAGGAGCCCTTTTTATCATTGTCAGGCCAATCAAAGATGGTACACTATGGCTAGATGTGCACATTTTTGAAGTGAAACTCCTATGCTTGCACCTACCAAATTTCCCTTGGAGTAAATCGCCTTGTTGGAGATGGAAGTGCAGTCCTGGAAGAGACGTCACTGCTGGCAGAAGAGGCCATTATGGAAGCTGGTGCGCATGCGGAGGCCACCCATGCTCGGTGTGCATGTGCAGGAGCCATGCCGGCTTGGTGCGCCTGCGCAGTAGGCACTGGCTAGGCACGCCTGCGCAGTAGGCACATCTGCACAGTAGGCACCGGCTGGGCACGCCTGCGCTGTACCCGCCGATGCTGCACGCACGCAGCACAGGCACAGCACACGCACACACAGACACAGAGACACACACACAGAGAGACGCACACACACACAGAGATGCTCACACACATTAAATTCACAGTTACTATATATATAGAAGTGCAAATAGGTAAAACAGGGGGTGTGTCATGTGCATGTGCGTTCTACATCAAACTTCTTTGCGTTTTGGCATTGAAATTGTGTTTTGATTTTTAATTAAAAACATCACCATCACAAATACAATTTCTGTGACAAAACACAAAGAAGTTTCACTTAAGATGCGCCTACTGCACACACACACTTCTTTTTGTTTATATAAGCGCCTATATAAACATTCCGCAGCGCGGCACAGTGGGGGCACAGAGCTATATATATTACATAAATAGAATAATATACCAAATAAGGACAAAGAAGTGCAAACAGATACAAAAGGTAATGATGGACATGCTCGTGAGAATTTAAAATCTAGAAGAATAAGGCGCAATGAAACAAAAAGGTAAAGTAGCTGCTCATTGTGGGATGATTATGTCTCAAGGTGGAGTATGGTCCAGCCACACAGCTGATCCCATAAAGTTTTGGGGGTGAAGCTGTTAGGCAGAGTTAGATGTGTAGCTTGGTCAAGCCATATAGCTGATCGCAATTAGGTTACAGGTGAGGGTCGAGGGTACAGGAGTAGATATTAGGGGTATGCCAGATATGCTTCCTTGAAAAGGTTAGTTTTCAGGGAATTTTTAAGTGTCTGAAGGCTGGGGGAGAGTCTGATGTTAACGTGGTTGAGAATTCCAGAGAGAAGAGGCAGTACAGAAGTCTTGCAGGCGGGAGTGAGAGGAGGTAATAAGGTAGAAGGAAAGGTGGATTTCATGGGCAGAATATACAATTAAAACCAGAGACAGAACATGAAACACAGACAGAGACCAGTGCTACATCCATTGACACAAATACACGGTACAGTGCCTATATATATATATATATAGAAATCTTTTGAATAAAATGGTCTTTTAGTTTAACTCTTTGGCCAAAGGGTCGGAAGCCCTTGAGCCCCTCCAAGGCAGACCACGTCTCAAGGGTCCTAACACTAGTATAAATTCTTAATAACCTATACATTACCAGGAAGAATGATTTATATTAAATCTGTCAAAATTAGTTGCATAGTTCTAAGTCTGATTGAAGCTCTTATTAACCTGTACAATACCCGGAAAAGCACTCTGTATTAGATTTGTCGCAATCAAACTGCATGCAAGTTCCCATGAGTGTGGAAGGTGAAATGGAGTGAGCTTTATCGATTTAAAAGTTGGAGGGGTGAGCTTCAAACCTGGGAAGGAGGAGCCACCCTCCAAATCAGCTGGGAACAGCTGAACAGAATATACAGTAAGGTAGAGTTTTGGGATATTGTGATGGAGCGGCATGTAGGCAAGGTCAGATAGACGCATAGACAGAGGGTGAACCGTAACTGTAGTGGTCTATTAGCCACAAACCAAATAAACATCAGTGCACTGTCCCTTTAAGAAAACCAAATAATAAAATAAACACCTTTTCCCATTAGGGAAACTATCTAGACTTCACTCCAGCCCTTTCTAGTGGGCAGCCAGCTAATCTGGTTATCCATCTCCTCACTTTTAAAGCTTTACACTCTTCTGCCCCTCCTTACATCTCAGCACTAATTTCTCGTTATGCACCATCCAGACTCTTGCGTTCTTCTCAAGGATATCTTCTTTCTACCCCCTTTGTATCTAAAGCCCTCTCCCGCCTTAAACCTTTTTCATTGACTGCCCCTCACCTCTGGAATGCCCTTCCCCTCAGTACCCGACTAGCACCCTCTCTATCCACCTTTAAGACCCACCTTAAGACACACTTGCTTAAAGAAGCATATGAATAGCACTGTGAATATTCTGAACACATGGCACATAAAGCTTGGCCCCCTGCAGATGCACTTACCAGAACTCCCTCCTACTGTCTCTGTACGTTCTCCCTACCTACCAATTAGACTGTAAGCTCCTCGGAGCAGGGACTCCTCTTCCTTAATGTCTAAAGCACTTATTCCCATGATCTGTTATTTATATTATCTGTTATTTATTGGATTACCACATGTATTACTGCTGTGAATCGCTATGTACATTAATGGCGCTATATAAATTTAGACATACAATAAAATACAATACAACATATACAAATACAAAAAATACAAATACAAAAAATGTCCCCGGCGCAAAGTGTGGTGATGATAATTACAGTACCATATCGAAAGACAGTCCTGTTTGAAAAGTCAGTCCTGGTAGTAGAATGATTCATCAACAATGTGAGGTAGATTTTCCTCTAGGCGTGTTCCCTTATGTTGTCTGCAATGACAGATAAAGAAAAAGAAAACACACCATTGCGCAGTATACAGACTCAATTGCCCCAACCTGAAGAGGAAAATCCCTACTTACAGGATATTTTCTTGTTCATTCGGGGGAGAGAATCTGTTCTTTAGCTCTCTTCCTCCACCTTGATCTCCACGGGCCCCTCGTGGTTCCTAAGGTGGCTCTCTTCAACTCGGTCTGCGTCGTCCCAGTAGCAGCATACACCGCAACAACCGTGGTTGGAGAAAATTGAAAGACAGCCTAGTGTACTCCGCAAATTTTATTTAACAATGTTAAAAAGCAGCGATGTTACACTCACATTTTGCGAGGGCAAACATGCCGCTCAAGAATGCCGTCCGCAGCCTATGTCCACTCGATGGTGTGTTGTTCACGAGGTCGCGCGCCAACCGATGACGTTAGCGGCGCAGCGCCCGAAGTTCTCCCCACACCACGAGATGCAACGCAGGTGACAGCTTACAACGTGCACTGTACTAGGCTCCTCCTCTCTACGCGTTTCGTGACGCTACGTCACTTCCTCAGGAGATGAAGGAGTCCAGTACACTGGTGCCTTAAGTACATGCACTAAAACTTGTATCTGCCCACAAATGGGCGGCGATCATTTTCGTCACTTAACTGAGTAATTGCAGGACCAGAAACAGCTTAATTGATATACCGTGCTGTTGGGGTCAAACCAGTCCTCACTACTACTCTTTTAAAATATCAAAACATATACAATGACTTAAAACATGTTAAAACATTAAATTAATAAAATAAACACTTATCCTATAGTTGATTACATAAACCTAATGTTTAACATTGATCATATTTACAAATTCAATAGAAAACGATAACTACATTGAAGAAAGATGAAACAAGCAGATTCTAAGGGTCTTTCAAAAAGGATGCCAGATCGAAATCAATATTTAGACCCAATGGGGACAAGGTTTTCAGGACATATATCCAATAACTTTCTCTTTTGGACAACATGCCCAGCCTGTCTCCCCCGCGCCAATTTGGTTTTAGATATTCAATACCCATACATATAAGGCCATCAGGAATCTGATTATGCACTAGCTTGAAATGATTAGAGACGCTATGCGTCTCGAGGCCTCTCTTGATGTTGTATCTAAAGCCCTCTCCCGCCTTAAACCTTTTTCATTGACTGCCCCTCACCTCTGGTATGCCCTTCCCCTCAGTACCCGACTAGCACCCTCTCTATCCACCTTTAAGACCCACCTTAAGACACACTTGCTTAAAGAAGCATATGAATAGCACTGTGAATATTCTGAACACATGGCACATAAAGCTTGGCCCCCTGCAGATGCACTTACCAGAAATCCCTCCTACTGTCTCTGTACGTTCTCCCTACCTACCAATTAGACTGTAAGCTCCTCGGAGCAGGGACTCCTCTTCCTTAATGTCTAAAGCACTTATTCCCATGATCTGTTATTTATATTATCTGTTATTTATTGGATTACCACATGTATTACTGCTGTGAAGCGCTATGTACATTAATGGCGCTATATAAATTTAGACATACAATACAATACAACATATACTATGTATTCAAAGTACAATAACAAAAAGTCTCTTATCTGAATTGCAGCTCCAACAGCAATCAGGAAAGCCAGTTCTGGGGAGCGATCTTTATCCTGGGTGTGATTCCCAGCTGGACCCCACAGGCCTTATTCCTTCAGTCCTGTCTATAACAGCCAGACTCTCAGCTGGCTGGGAGAAGTCTCTCTACCCGCCTGGGGAAAAACCTAACTCTCTGTCTCTGGCAGCTTCCTGCCTTTTATGCTTGCTTAATCAGGAGTTCATTGTCCACACCTCCCTGTTGAGGTATGAAATCCGAGACCTGTTCAGTCTGGAAAGGGAGTTAACCTATTCACTCCCTTACAGATATATTTGTGGATGAGGGCTGATATGTAACCAGGGCAGCTTTGTTGAGATCTTTGTAAGGCAGAAGTAGGGTTTTAAATTTGATTCTATAGAATATGGGAAGCAAGTGAATGTATTTGTATAATGGTGCAGCAAAAGTAGAACAGTGAGTGAGGTAAATGAGTCTGACAGCAGAATTTTGGATAGATGGATTTTGGATAGGCGGATTAGTTGAATGCCAGCTACAGTAGGTGAAAGTTGCAGAAGTCAAGGCGCGACAAGACGAGTGAGTGAATTAGAATTTTAGTTGTGTCATGAGTGAGAATATCCCAATGATATTTCGGTAGTGGAGATGGCAGGATTTAGTGAAGGAGTGAATATGAGGAATGAAGGAGATACTAGAGTTAAAGACGACCCTTAGGGTGCAGGCTTCAGGTGATGATGAGATTGTGGTATTACTGACATTGAGGGAGAGTTTGGGTGTAGGGGTGGCTGTGGAAGGAGGAAAGAGTTTTGTTTTGGACATGTTATGTTTCATGTAACGGTGGGATATCAAGGAGGACGTTGCTGAGGGACAATTGGTGACACTGGATTAGAAACGGGAAAGATCAGGGGAGGAGAGGTAAATGTGGGTATTATCAGCAGAGATGATTCTGAAAACTAAAAGATTGCATTAGTTCACTACAAGAAAAGGTGTAGAGTGAGAATAGCAGTGATTTTTGGGACTTCAACAGAAAGAGGGAATAAAGAGGACTAGACACCAGAGAAAGAAACACTGACGAGCGGTTGAATAGGTAGGATGTGAATCAGGAGAGGGCTGCATCATGGATGCCAATTGGGTGGAGAGTGTGGAGGAGAAGGGGATGATCAACATTGTTGAAGGCAGCAGAGAGATCCAGCAGAATTAGTAAGGGCAAGTGACCCTTAGACTTAGCTATGAGTAGGTCATTGGAAACTTTTGTTAGTGCTGTCTCGGTGGAGAGCAGAGGATGGAAACCGGATTACAAAGAGTTAAGCAGGGGAGAAAGTGAATCAATAGATTGTACAGAAGTCGCTCAAATAGCTTGAAGGCAAAAGGAAGAAGAGAGACGGTGGTAATTATAGAGGAAGGTTGTGTCAAGAGAGGGTTTCTTTAGAATGGGTGATATGAGTGCATGTTTAAAGGAAGATGGGAATGTGCCAGTGATGAGAGAGAGATTAAAACTGTGATTTACGGCAGCATGGGGCTTAGTGCACCAGAGAGGGAGCAGAGGAGATGTGAGCGTATAAGATCAAGTTGGCAAGTTGTAGGGTGAGATCATGAGACGAGCATGGAGACCTCATCCTCAATCACAGGGAAATCACATTTCAAAAATGTCCAATTATAGGTTCAGGGGAAATGGAATGGGATACAAAATAAAAAAGGAAATAGGAAGGAGATGGATATATTAGTATAAGTATATCTCTACATTCAAGATATCTAGTTATACATTCAATTAAATAAGTATAATTTATAATGTATTCCAGCACAAAATAAATATACATATATTTTTAATTATTTTGTCATAAGGTAGGCACCAGGTTATTATCACCCTCTAGAAGCTTGCAGTAATTGGATTCAATCCAGGGGGCTCATATATCACAAAACAGGTTATAGGTTCCATTAGGAACGCTAGAAAGTATTTCCATTAACATTACATTGTTTCCGCTTTTAAAAATGTCACCAATTGTGGGGAGTTTACTCATTTCTAATGGTTAGCTATGACACATTTTATAGCTGTTAGAATATTAGAAATTAGTACTTGGGTGTTCTTGGTAATGTGTGAGATATCCATACTGAATTCAGGAGAACAATACAAGGGGCGTGAGACATTTTTATTCTTACGATATAATTAATAACCTTGAATATTTGAGCCCAAGTCTGTGAAATGATAAGCCATGACCACCAGATATGTAACATACAGTAGTGCCTACTTCCCCACAAGCCCTCCAACAATTATTTGATACTACAGGAAACATTTAATGTATTCTCCCTGAGGCCAGATACCACCTAAACTTGTGTATCCATTTTCCTTAATATTTTTACAAATTGGAGGTTTTAGATGTCTTAGTAGAGCTTGATCCCCATGACTCAATTGGGATTGCAAAGCCTATTCTTTTTACCATTTCAACATCTACTGTATAAAGTTGAGATATTTTGTGTCCTGTAAGAGATTATATACAATGGAAATCATCCCTTTCCTACGGGAATATTCTGTACATAATTGTTCAATTCTGTACACCTCGAGCCACAATTGTTGAAATAAATGTGCTATTAAGTTATTCCACTGAAATGGAGTAAGCTTTTGTTAACTTTTTCCTGCCTATTGTTATCAACATACAGTAATAGCAAATGCATTGTAAATTTAGTAATTTGCTTCAATTGCATTTAATATTAAATAAGCATTCAAGAACACTTAACAAGAAGTGAAAAAAACAAATGAGTGACTGGAGTAAAACGTGAAGATAACCAGCTATGGCAATAAAACAGGAAAAATAACTTTGATATATATTATTTTTATACTTACACATTTGTAATAGAAATGAACTGTTTAGAGTGGCTGTCGAGAAAATACTTACAATATAGAGCTGCTGTTCTTACAATGCGCGAAACCCTGCTGTTCTAGTATAGAAACCTGTTTTAAACAAAACTAAATCATGTTTATTCAGAGTCACGTATGCTCTCAATTACTCAACAGACCCAGAAGAAATGAAAAACCTAGCACATTGCATAAATGATATTGAACAAAGTCTACAGATTCAAACTGGTACTGAAATAAAAGCTCATCTTCTTCGTAATGGCTTTTAAAACAGCTACAGTACACAGTTAGGAACAATCTGTACAGATTTTAGTTTGTTCAGATGCTAGGTGAAGTCTCCCTGATGATCAATGAATCACCGTCCTTTATATGCTTGTTGACATACATTGCCATGGAATATGCAACTAAAGCACATGAAATCTACAGATGCCGCGGCCATTATTTTAACAAATCACGACGCCGTTTTCGTGTGCGCTGCTGTACTTCACGCGGCATTAATGCCACCAATCGCCCCAGGCACACGCGATTACGGTTGCTTTGTTTGAATATCAGGGATTGTGTGCAATTGAATACAATGAAATGAATGAATTGTAATGTGTACAGTACTGTGCTACTGTGCTACTGTGTCAATTTCAGGTTTTTTAAAAGCCAGAACACTAAAATGCCATTTTATGCACTCGCCTGCACTTGCGTCTTAAGGCGGTACGGTTGGAAGAAATCCCACGCCATGACATGGGTATTCCAAGGTATACACTGCATGATTTGTTAAAATAATGGCCGCTGCATCTGTACCACATTGATTTTGTTCACTGTATTTGCTTAACTCCACTATTCACTTAAGTATTGTCCATCAAAATACTATAATTACATTTCTACTATTTTTGTGTTTATATTGATTTGCACAGCACTTTTTAAGGGGTTCATAATTAAAAAAAATGGGTAGGGAATACACAAATAATATTTAAGGATGAAATGAGCTTATATACAAATATTTTTGTAATTGTATTCAACGTCTGGAACGGTTTTTAGGAAATGTTACTCTCCGTTAATAGTTGGTTTAGCAGGGTTGTGTCAAATATTTTGACCTTTTTCTTAACTTCTGAAGAAAGACAATTATGAAAAATGTATTAAAGCTTCATACAGTATAACGGCCTGTCCCTTTGATTGGAAGAATAATATTATATGGTTATATTTTATTTATTTTTTGTTAGAGAAAATACAAATATGAAACACCCTCAATAAATAAACAAGTCGTACCCCAGGGGTCTGTCCTGTGACCTCTTCTCTTTTCACACTCTCTAGGTGACCTTATCACATCTCTTGTGTTGAAATATCACCTCTTTGCTGATGACACACAAATTTATCTTCAACCGCTGACCTTACACCTGCTGTACAGTCCAAAGCTATATCAATCTGGATGGCCCGCCACCGCCGACTCAAACTTAACATGTCAGAGACGGAGTTCGTCATACCTCCTTCCAAGTCTGGCCCTATTGCCCCCTTCTGAATTACTGTTGGAAGCACTATCATGCACCCAGTCTCACAAGCACGTTGCCTAGGGGTCACATTTGACTCATTCCTCCATTATCCTCTCACATTCACAATGTAGCTAAAACTTGTCATTTTTTCTCTGCAACATTGCAAGGATCCACCCTTCCCTCTGTCGCTCTACTAATTGATATTAATCATATCCATTTAGAGTGGTTCAAGCCCATTCATGAATATGGGCTATAGGTATACTTTAATTAACACACTTCTGACCATCCGTTAGTGGCACTAGCCCATTCATGAACATGGGCTGCTAAATTAACACTACATCAGTTACCAACTACACCATACACTCAGCATTTAACATAGCTACAGTGTATATTATTACATTTGGGGTTGTTCTTGTACTACATAGTAGCCTGTCTGTATTCAAAATTGCTACTCAATTGAAGGACATTATAGAGGAGCTAGGTGTTTATACTCTAGAATTGGGTGTGTCCTCTGTGCTAACATTTGCAACATTCATTGGGAAGTCACTAAACTCTTAGGTGCAGGATTCAAACTTACATCAATACTTTCTCATATGCAGCCTGCTATCACACAAGTGTCTGCTATACTCATTGAATAATTGACCAATTAAGTGTTGACAGGGTTGCACAACACCAGTGTCTACTAATAGCACCATCTCCTTTATGCCTAGAAACACCACTTTGTAAGGGAGTCTACTTTTCAGATCCCTCTTAGATAACTGATTTAATCAAGATCCATTATCTGTTGTATTAATAGTGATCCAGTTTCACATTGCATTCGACATAGGATCATCAGCATGTGTCCATTGTCTGTTAATTTGAATCACCATTATTTTAGTATTTATGATCATTAAAGATTTATTTTAACTTTATAACCAATCATTCAGTTTAGGGAGCACGAGTGCTAGTAGTTGGGTTTCTTTTCTCCTCCAGTATATCATATTAAGCCTACCCATCAGCATCCCAACCCACTTCCCTTTCCTCAAATTCATTAAGCTGTAGCGGGGCACCCCTATCGTTATCTATGCCAGAGTTTATTAAGACAGTCAATACAAAATAAATCTTCAAGTTAAATATCCTCATCAATCAATGACATACTTGCTCCCATTTGTAGGAAATTCCTCACTAGTATACATGCATACTTGGGGCATTCTTTATTTAGCTATTTACTATTTTAATACTTAAATATTTTTCAATTTCTAAGTGGTAGGAGAAAGCTGTATCACATATAAGAACCGATGGATGTTGCGATTTATTTGTAACTGATCTATCACTGCTGTATGTATGGTTGGATATATGTGTGTGTATATGTGTATATATATATATATATATATATATATATATATATATATATATATATATATATATATATATATATATATATATATAGTTAAGTTATGGTGAGTAAAAAAAAGTGACAAAAACCCTCCACAGCAAAGCATATAGCAAATGGAAATATAACTGTATGCTCATTTGCATGTCTTAGGCAGGTCTGCCACCATGCCTTTCACCATTATCACCCAGCACACAGCACTTCCACTGCAGCAAGGGATTCTGGGAAATGACATGCAAATGAGCACACATTGCCACTTTTTGCTTCAAAACCATATTAGACATGGTTCCCTATAGGCTTAAGCTCGCTGCATGGTCACAGCTTTAAGCAAAGCCAGGGTTAAGATGCATAGCCAGAAAACCCACCCACAGACAGCTGTTTTGACCTTAATGGGTCTCATCAGTGTGGGGTTGGTTACACTGGCTATGCAAAGCTGAAGCAATGAGGATGGGTTTTACCATACTTAGTTAAGTTATAGTGAGAAAAAAAAAGTGACAAAAAACCCCCACAGCAAAGCATGCAGCAAATGGAAATATAACTGTATGCTCATTTGCATGTCTTAGACAGGTCTGCAACCCCGCCTTTCACCATTATCACCCAGCACACAGCACTTCCACTGCAGCAAGAGATTCTGGGAAATGACATGCAAATGAGCACACAGTGCCACTTTTTGTTTCAAAACCATTTTAAACATGGTTTCCTATAGGCTTAAGCTTGCTGTATGGTCACAGCTTTAAGCACAGCCAGGGTTAAGATGCATAGCCAGTAAACCCATCCTCCCAACACTGCCCACAATTTTCAATTTGTCCCAGTATCCAAACAGGAGATTGCACACACGCTCCCCAAATTAAAACTAAGCAGCCAATGTGGACCTGACTTACTACAATTTAAGTTCCTAAGACTTGGTGCCCCAGCCATTGCCAAACCAATTGCTTCCATAATCGACTCTATCCTGTGTACAGGCCATATCCCTAAGACCTGGAAAACTGCCAGAGTTGTACCAATCTTCAAAAGTGGGGACAAGAACACTGTCTCAAACTACAGGCCAATCTCTCTTCTCCCAATACTATCCAAAGTCATGGAAAAATGTGTTCACTTCCAATTAAGCGATTAATATACCAAGACGAATTTCCCTAGCCAATTTCAATTTGGCTTTCGCCCCAAACACTCCACCGTAACTACCCTGCTAAAACTTTGCAATGAAATCCAGTGTGGAATGGAATGGGGACAACTCACTGGTGCAATATTCCTAAATTTTGCAAAGGCTTTTGATACTGTTGATCATGCTATCCTGCTTAACAAACTCCAGTGCTCTGGAATAGGGAAGCATGCTTTAAACTGGTTTCAATCCTACCTATCAGGTATATCCCAACATGTATCCATCTCAAGCTTTAACTCCAACTTCTTGGATATCACCTGTGATGTCCCGCAAGGCTCTGTTCTGGGGCCCCTTATTCTGAAGCCAGGGTCACGTTTGGTATGAATGGCTCCCGATAGCATTAACACAGTTTTCTTTTAAATCACTCCAAGTCCTGTAATATTTCCTCCACTTTATTGGGAAAAGGCAGCAGGATACAGATACTTGTGGATGGTGTGTAGTGGTGATTATTAGTTAGAAACCGGTAAAAAGAGATGGCCTCACCAAGGGGGATAAACAGAGAAGGGGTTCTTTTTACTCACTGTCTCCAGGGTGGAAAAGGAAGTGAGGTGCAGTGTGGGTAAAGGAATAGTCTAGGGGCAGACCATGTCTGAACAAACAGGAGGGGGGCAGACTAGCCCATTCTGGTGAGGATCTCAGAAACTGCTGTAGCAGCTCACTGACTGCCTGCTCACAGGCAGAAAGGGCAACATATTGATACATCACACAGGCACGGTGTGTGTATGTGGAACCAATGCCTGTAGCTGAACTTAAGAAGCTGACAAGCAGAAGGGGGGTCGGGCAGGAATGTGATTCTTGTTCCATGACACCCCTACTCTTCTCAGTGTTCATCAATGATCTTCCCAAAGCTTGTAAGGAAGCTTCAATACACATGTATGCAGATAACACAATCCTATATGCAAACAGCCATAGCCTCTCCGACCTTGAACACATACTTCAATCTGACCTTTTGAGACTTGAAAATTGGATTTCCCAAAACAAACTGTTTTTAAAAACTGACAAGACTGTAACAATGGCATTTGGGACCAAGACCAAATTTCTAAAGCTTTCAGTGACTGAGCTCCAGATCAGAACCAATGCTAACACCACCCTAACTCCTGTTACTAGTTTTAAATACCTGGGCATATGGTTTGACTCCCACTTAACATTCGGGATGCACATTGATACCCTGACATCAAAAACCTTTGCCAAACTAGGTGTACTTTACAGGAACAAATCCTCCCTAAGTCTCCTGGTCAGAAAGCGTATCGCACAGCAGATGCTAAGGCCAATTATCGACTATGGAGACATAGTATAAGGCTCGGCACCTGAAACACACCTTAGCAAACTTGATACCTTCTACAATTCAATATGCCGTTTTGTTCTCTAATGCAACTACACACATCACTGCGAAATGCTCAAAGAACTAGATTGGTCATCACTTGAGTCTAACTGCAAAGTTCACCTTTCCTGTCTTGCCTTCAAATACTTTCTGGACAAGCTACCCATCTATCTGAACAAGCTCCTCACCCCTACCACATACAGCACTTATCATCTGAGATCTGACTCTAAAAGACTTTTCATGATCCCAAGGCTCAACAAAGTATCTGGCCGCACCTCCTTCTCTTACCATGCACCCCAAAAACTTCTTGATAAAGTGCATTTTGACTGCACGAAATGCGTAGAAGGTTGCAGCCTTCCGTTTTTTATGTCCCTTTAATAAAGAAACTTTTTGCCAGACCTGCTATCACCCTTCTTGCTGTGCGTTGCACCAACCCACATTGCACTGGAAAAGGAAGTGAGGTGCAGTGTGGGTAAAGGAATAGTCTAGGGGCAGACCATGTCTGAACAAACAGGAGGGGGGCAGACTAGCCCATTCTGGTGAGGATCTCAGAAACTGCTGTAGCAGCTCACTGACTGCCTGCTCACAGGCAGAAAGGGCAACATATTGATACTGCACCGACACACTTTATTCGAGCAAATACCCAGTATGTACCTGGCAGATACCTGGAATGCGCCGCTCCTCACCTCTGACAAGCCCCGTTGCGTTTGCCTTCCCAGCCTGGGTTCATGCCTGGCTGACGGGCGGCTGATCTGTTAAATGATAATGATTAGGATTTAATAGGCTGCAATGCTTCGCGTGTCTACCAGATGGCATAAATTCATGAATTGTAATGCAGTATATATATATATACTGTGCAGTATTGCAGCCAGCGGGAATAAAATGCTTCAATCCCTGCCTGGAAAATAACCCAATGCACTCGGGCAGAAAACAGTCACAAACCTCAATACACCCGGGTATACCCGAATTCGTGGGACTAGCCGAGCTCGAATAAAGTGTGTCGCCAGTGTACATCACACAGGCACGGTGTGTGTATGTGGAACCAATGCCTGTAGCTGAACTTAAGAAGCTGACAAGCAGAAGGGGGGTCAGGCAGGAATGTGATTCTTGTTCCATGACACTCCCCGTCTGGTATCTGGAGATACCACTATATAACTGGAATATGTGGAACATATGTGCAATGCATAACAAAGATAACATCACATTCTCAAACAATGCAAGAGTCCATGTCCACATAGCGATGTGACACCGGCCGGTATCACTGGTATCAAGGTCCCTTGGCCAAGGTTCTTTGGCTAAGGATGCAGGGTGGATGCACAGCTCCAGGTTTGCTGGTTGCACCACAATGTCTTTGTATAAAAGTCTCTGGCACTGTTTCCTTTTAGTCTTGTAAGAGAACAGTCCTTTTGTCTCTGTAGTTTCACCCACAGAGTGTAACCCCTTGTAGGTATACCAGCCGTGGCAGCCTGTTGCTCTATCACCTGGCGTTTGGCAGAAGGAGAGGACTTTTGGCTCCTTGTGGGAGCGGATTACTGTCCCCGGAAAACTGGTTGTCGAATGTAATCCAATAAAGGGGTCGTCGTTTAGGGAGACTCCCTGAAGCTGAATGCTGGGGTTGAACAATACCCGGATTTGATCGGGTTCCTGAGGGTGGTAGGCCCCAGGTGATTGGAGGTACCGACATTCTTCGCCTTCCTCCATTAGAGGTGCTGGCTTTGCGTGGCCAGTAAAGAATATCTTCTGGATGAAGACCACAAAGTTGTTTTTGGTCTCTGGTTCCCTTTGTAGGCCGCAGAGGTGCGAGGTGAACCTAGAGATGGCATGTTCTCCATTGTTTGGGAAGCGCCTCCTTGGTGAACGGAATGGTAGCGGAGTCACCCGACTGCTTAGTCCGTCTTTAGAGAGCTCCTTGGCTGTTAACTTCGGGAATCCTCTATCTTCCCTTGATGGTGTTTGCTTGTCATCGTTCCTTGTTGTCTGGAACGCTGTGCACCGTAGTTCATCGGTACATTTCTCTTGCACGAGAACATCTCTGCGTAGTTTGGTGAAACGCTTTTGTGTTTCTTTGTTGACTGCCATCGGGAGGTTGTTTTCTCCCTGGACATGATGAAGAACAGTCTCTTTTGTCCTTGTAAATCCTTTTGGGAAATGTCTCTGCAACTGTCCCCTTTTACGTGTTTGAACAAACAGTCCTTTTGACACTGTGGCTTCGCCTATGGGGCGCAATCTTTTGCGGCTGTGCCAGCCGTGGCAATCGGTTGCTCTGTTGCTTGATACTCTGTGGAGAGGAACAACTGTACGTCTTAATTGTGCCCTTGCTCGCGGGAGTATTGTCTGATTGTTTGTTGTTTTTAGGACGATCCCTTTGTCGGTCACCTTTGGGAGGTTACTCTCTTCCTTCGGTGGAATCGACTCATCATCCTTTGCTGTCTGGACTGCTGAGCAACCTAAGCCATTGTCGCATCCGATCGACGTGAGGATGTCTTTGTTGGTCTCAGGGGTATGACCTTGTCTTTTCTCTTCGCTTGGCCCTTCGGTCACTTGGAGATGGCCAAGACATGGTTCAGAGAGAGATGTGTGTCCACATTCTGTCACCTCCATTCTGCGGGTATCGACGTAGTCTTGCCCGTGCTCTTTGTTAGTGCACGAGTTGCCCACTATCACCCATCCTAGGTCGAGTCTTTGGGCGTATGGCGCGTTGTGGGGACCGTTGTGCTGTTTACGGAATTTATGTACCCTCATGATGTCCCTACCGAGCAGCAGCAGGATCTTGGCGTCTTGTTCCACCGGCCGGATGTGCTTGGCTATTCCTTTGAGGTGGGGGTAATGGAGTGCTACGTCTGGTGTGGGTATCTCGTCCCTGTTTGTGGCCATGTGGTTGCACTCGATGAGTGTGGGAAGGGGTATGTTCACTCTGCCGTCTATTGAGCATATGGTGTAGCCATTCACTCTTCTCCCTGTGGTCTCCATTTGCCCTGCGCACGTTCTGAGAGTGTAAGGAGAAGCACCATCTTGTATGTTAAACATGTCGAAGAACTCTGACCTGACCAGTGATCGGTTGCTCTGGTCGTCGAGGATTGCGTACATCCGAATAGCCTTCTCAGGTTGTCCCTGGGGGTGCACTGCGACAAGGCATATTTTGGAGCAGGACATTTTGTCACCTTCTTTTCCGCAAACCTCAGTGCGCTGAGATGTGACGGATGTTGACTCTCCTTCTTCCTTCTCCCCGCCATGCTCCGCTACGGAGGATGGGTTCTTGAGTTGGTGGAGTGTCATCGCCTCTGGGTGTAACGCTGTCACGTGCTTGTCACTTTCGCACACTGTGCATTTGATCTCTTCCTTACAGTCCCTGGCTAGGTGAGTCATGGAACCGCAGCACTTGAAGCAAACTCCGAATTCTCCAAGTAACCTCTTGCGTTCCTCTAGGGACTTCATCCTGAACCCAAAGCACTTGTTGAGTGGGTGTGGCTTCTTGTGTATGGGACATTCCCTGTTTGGGTCCCTTGGTTCCTTGTCTCCGGCGACCGACTGATTGGGAGTAGTTTGGGTCGTGGGAGGCACGTCCGTCCTGCGGGCCGAGATGGGTGTTTGGGGGTTACCATATCTCGTCGCTGGTCTCTCGTTCTTCGAGCTGCTTGCACTGTATGTGGTTTGCGCACCTAAGATGAAACTGGGATCGTTCCTTGTCCTTGCCGCTTCGCGGATGAAGCTCACGAAGAATGAGAATGGGGGGAAGGCGACTTGCTTCTCCTTTTTGTATTTGGAACCTTGTGAAAGCCACCTTTCTTGGAGGTTGAAGGGTAGCTTCTCCAGGATGGGTCTCACTCCACGAGCTGAGTCTAGGGCGTTGAGACCTATTAAGGAATGGTCTTTCCTCACGAACTCCATTTCTTGCAGCAGGTCCCCGAGCTCTCGTAACTTCGAGTAGTCTTTAGTTGTGATCTTGGGGAAGCTCTCGATTCTTTTGAAGAGTGAATCCTCGACTGCTTCGGGGCTGCCATAGGACTCTTCTAGCCTTTCCCACACTAGGTCAAGACCTACTTGGGGTTGGTGCGGTTTGCCGCCCCAAGTCTCTGCGCTTGCTCCCTGGATACGTTCCCCAGGAACTTGACTAACAGGTTGAGCTCTTCCCTTGCTGAGAAGTCCAAGCTGTCGATTGCGTCTTTGAACGTGAACTTCCACGTCCGGTAGTTCTCAGGGCGGTCGTCGAAGCCGATGAGTCCTGCGTGCTGGGACGGTCTGTGCGGTCGCCTCTTCCTTGGCGTGGATGCGTGATGGCTGCTGGCCAGTGTGAGGGGCTGTTTTCTCCCGCGTGGGTGTACCTGGATTGCGAGCCTGTTGTGGTGCATCCGTGTGCGCGCTGGCGTGTGGATCACTCTTGTGGCTGTGGCTATCCCAGGCAGCATGTGCCATTGCAGGAACGGCATCTTCTCCTCGTGGGCCTAGCAGGTCTTCGGTATCTGTGGAGTCGCTCCATCCGTGTTGAGATGGTGCGCTGGTGTTTACACTGAAGAGGCTCCTTACGTAGTCTTCAGTGTGTCGGGCCGGATCCTCTGAGGCAATCCGTCTGTTCGGTTGCTCCCTGCCTTCCTGTTGCGCGGCTGCTTCTAGGACTTTCGGCTTGGGCTATAGCGGCGGCGGCTTCTCTTTCTTGATTTAGGGCCTCTAGGTTGACGTCCACCTCTGCCCTTTTCCGCGCAGCGGTGGCAGTGGCTGTCTGCTCCTCCTCTTCTAAGCGGGCCCTTTCTAGTTTCATGGCTGCCTCTTTCTGAGCGTATGCGGCCCTGGCACGTGCGGCCTCTGCAGTGGCTCGCGCCTTGGTGGCGTTTGCGCTTGCGCTAGACACGTGAGATTGCGATGATCTTGCTGACCTTGATGAGTGTCTGGATGCGCTGGAGCGCTGTGATGCTGTTTCCAGCAAAAGGTCTTTTCTCTCGCTTTGGGCGTCTGCGATGGCAGTCTGCACGACGCCATCACGCTCCAGGTCAATCGTCTTTTGCAGATCGCGTTCCCGCGTGCTGTCTTCTGTGTTAGTTCTTGTCAGATAGGTGAAATATGCCTGTGACAGCGTTACGTAACGTCTATGGCTTGACTTAATCTGAGTGATAGCTTGCTTAATCTGGGTTTCTTGATCGCTAGCGCTTGCGACATTATTTATCTCACAATCAGTGTCCTCCCAGGCCTTCTCTAATTTAGCGCGGTGCGCTTCAACGTCAGTTTCGTATTTTTCGCGGGCCTTTTGTGTCAGTGCGACTGCCCGTTTGGGCCTTGCGCCTGCCTGCGCCTGTTGCAGTTGCGCGGCGGTCTCTGTATCTGAGTAAACGCTCTCCTGCGTGATGTCTGGTGAGGCTCTGAGTTCTGCAATGCTGTAGGTGTGTGTAGGCCTTTTGCCAGTGCGTGTGGCGTGCGGTCTTTTTACCTTGTCAGCGATGGGCGTCTGTCTCAGATGATGCAGAGCGGTGTCCTGCAGCATGCAGCGTTGGGGTAGCTGTACTTACAGGTGTCCGTTGGCTCTGACCCATGTCCTGGCGGGTGTCCGGTGGCGTGGCCCTTGATGGCGCTGGCCGTGGGAATGTGCGCAGGGGGTAGGTCGGAAGGTGGCTCCTCACTGTGGGCCTGAGCAGCGGGTGGACTCAGACAGAGAGAAGCAGCAAGGCTGCTGTGTAGTTTGAGCTACTGGTTGTCTGTGAAAGCTGCAGACTGTGTGCAGTTGCAGAGGCTGCTCTGTGTAGTATTAGCAAGGTAAGGCTGCTCACTGTCTTTGCATAAAGCTGTGGTAGTTTGCTGTGTAGAGGCTTGCGGCTCTGTGTAGCAACGTGCTTGTGCAATGTGGTGAGAGACTGCTGTTTATTTGCTATGTAAGCTGCTTGCTTGTTTCTTTAGCATAAAGGCTGTGGGTAGCAGCTCCTCTGTGTGTATTTCCCAAGGCACACGGTCCTCTTTTTATTATTCTGAAGCCAGGGTCACGTTTGGTATGAATGGCTCCCGATAGCATTAACACAGTTCCCTTTTAAATCACTCCAAGTCCTGTAATATTTCCTCCACTTTATTGGGAAAAGGCAGCAGGATACAGATACTTGTGGATGGTGTGTAGTGGTGATTATTAGTTAGAAACCGATAAAAAGAGATGGCCTCACCAAGGGGGATAAACAGAGAAGGGGTTCTTTTTACTCACTGTCTCCAGGGTGGAAAAGGAAGTGAGGTGCAGTGTGGGTAAAGGAATAGTCTAGGGGCAGACCATGTCTGAACAAACAGGAGGGGGGCACACTATCCTGGTGAGGATCTCAGAAACTGCTGTAGCAGCTCACTGACTGCCTGCTCACAGGCAGAAAGGGCAACATATTGATACATCACACAGGCACGGTGTGTGTATGTGGAACCAATGCCTGTAGCTGAACTTAAGAAGCTGACAAGCAGAAGGGGGGTCGGGCAGGAATGTGATTCTTGTTCCATGACACCCCTACTCTTCTCAGTGTTCATCAATGATCTTCCCAAAGCTTGTAAGGAAGCTTCAATACACATGTATGCAGATAACACAATCCTATATGCAAACAGCCATAGCCTCTCCGACCTTGAACACATACTTCAATCTGACTTTTTGAGACTTGAAAATTGGATTTCCCAAAACAAACTGTTTTTAAAAACTGGCAAGACTGTAACAATGGCATTTGGGACCAAGACCAAATTTCTAAAGCTTTCAGTGACTGAGCTCCAGATCAGAACCAATGCTAACACCACCCTAACTCCTGTTACTAGTTTTAAATACCTGGGCATATGGTTTGACTCCCACTTAACATTCGGGATGCACATTGATACCCTGACATCAAAAACCTTTGCCAAACTAGGTGTACTTTACAGGAACAAATCCTCCCTATGTCTCCTGGTCAGAAAGCGTATCGCACAGCAGATGCTAAGGCCAATTATCGACTATGGAGACATAGTATAAGGCTCGGCACCTGAAACACACCTTAGCAAACTTGATACCTTCTACAATTCAATATGCCGTTTTGTTCTCTAATGCAACTACACACATCACTGCGAAATGCTCAAAGAACTAGATTGGTCATCACTTGAGTCTAACTGCAAAGTTCACCTTTCCTGTCTTGCCTTCAAATACTTTCTGGACAAGCTACCCATCTATCTGAACAAGCTCCTCACCCCTACCACATACAGCACTTATCATCTGAGATCTGACTCTAAAAGACTTTTCATGATCCCAAGGCTCAACAAAGTATCTGGCCGCACCTCCTTCTCTTACCATGCACCCCAAAACTGGAGCAACCTTCCGGAGACTCTCACATCCACCACCAGTCTAAGTTCTTTCAAAACTAAAGCTGTCTCACATTTTAATCTGGTTTGTAACTGTTACATATGCCTATAATATATATTATCTTTAACTGTGCATGCAATGTCTTGTATATAATGTATACCCTGTTCACTTATGTAACCATGTATTCTCTGTTATCTTAACTCTATGCCCAGGACATACTTGAAAACGAGAGGTAACTCTCAATGTATTACATCCTGGTAAAATATTTTAAATAAATAAATAAATGTTTACAATTAGTATTTGATGTTCTTTATTTTAGGAAAGTAAGAGATGCTACTGGTGTTGACATTAATATGCGCGTCGGCGTACATTCTGGAAATGTTCTCTGCGGAGTTATTGGATTACAAAAATGGCAATATGATGTATGGTCGCATGATGTCACGTTAGCAAATCATATGGAAGCTGGAGGAGTTCCTGGGTAAGACCAACTGGTGCTATCTAAATTACATCAGCAACATTGTAGTGGAATAAGATCCGTATATGGAAACTGTCTGACTGTATTAAAGGTCTAGTTTCAGTATACTATTGAGGTGCAATCAACATCATTGCAACCCGTGTTGCGCTCCATCGGAACATACACAATGCATCAGAGGGAGAAGCGGCCATTGTTTTGAATAAACTGTGCACGAGAAGGGGGTGGAACTATCGCTCGATTTCACCACCGCCACTGGATGCAAAACGTTGGCTGCATCATGTGTAGAGTACATAATTGAAAAAACAGAGCTCTTGTTATCTTTCACCTTTAAGCATTTGAATATGCTAAAATATCACACTGAAATCTAAAATAACACATGATGTGGTTTTGCACAGAACATGTACCCAATTAGTTGTGGTGAAAACTGCCAGAATAAGGAAAGCTTTCAGCATTACTTGTTGCAGTCATTCATCCTGTCAATTATTGTAGCAAGTTGGGGTTGGAGTTGTAGTGTTTCCAATTGATATTAAAAACTTGTAAGCACGCATGACAGTTTGAGGTGTGCATTCATGTACACATCCTTCCTTTTCAGCAAGTTAATCTCTTTGAACAATCCAGTAATGTAGTTATTTTTTATTTATCTTATTTTAGTACTGTAGGTCTATAGATCTGTTGCTGATATACAGCATACAGCTTGTTGCTCAGTGAAAATGTTGCATTGTATACATGAAGGTGCAAGTATTGATTTTAAGTGACCTTTATTGTGATATTTTATTAAACACATTTGCATCAGATCTATGAGACATCGGTCAATAATGTAACAAACGTAGAACTATAAATATGCTACCAATGTAGCTGATGAGTATAGTATGAATGAATGGGTTTGAATACATGCACCCAACTTACAATTTAGATATACAGCTCAACCCCCTTATAACGCTGTGCTTGGGGTCCAAAGAATCACATCGTGTTATAAGCGGATCGCGTTAGAAATAATGTACAATTGTATACATTGTACAATAAAGTATTTAAGATACCAATAAACATGTTGTAAAGTATTCATAAATAAGAAAATTGGGAGCCACGCTTGCATCGCGTTATAAGCGGATACGCGTTGTAACGGATCGCGTTATAACGGGGTTGAGCTGTATACCCACATTTAATATATATATATATATATATTACCCTTATACTATAGCATTGTTTTTGTCTTGCTCTGCAGTATACTGTAGCAGAACAACGCTACTATGATCAGAGTGACCCCTTAATTACTGTATAATTCAGACTTAATTCACCTCCCCAGAACACTGAAAGGACAGTAGAAAAAAATCAATATTTTGATGCCCCTCGCTAAAATTGTACAAATTAAGTAACATTCACAAACATTTGTCTGAGTTATTGAGAGAGATTTTTTTTTTTTTTTTTAATTATGCTATTTTGTTAAAAAAATTAGCAAAAAAGGCTAACTCCACAGGAGTGTTAACATTTCAGAAAACTTTTGTGAATATGTAAAAATCTTAATCATTTCTCAAAAAAATGGTGTGAATTGAACTTGTATACATTTGCACATCTTTAAGAACAAGTGTGATATTACAAAGAATAGTTTACCCTTAAATTAAAATTGGAATGATACGCTCTATTTCATGGGTTGAAAAGAGAAAACATTGAAGAATAAAAATATGTATCTCTTTAGATATTAATTGTTAGTAGCATCAAGCTATTTGATATCGCAACATCTAGAATTTGATGTAGCAAAGTCTCCTAGCTGAAAACAGAGGCACAACATTTTACCAGATTTATCAAGAGATTTGTCCCAATTTTGCCGCTGGGAATCTTTGAGACATTACAGAACATTCATTACACTAGTTACCCACCTATTTTTAAGAGTATACTTTTCTAAATAAATGTGCAGTGTTATTCCCAATGTTATTTGATCAATAGCCAATGCTTATTCAAAACTCTCTTATACTAAAATCAAACAAGTTCAGACAATGTTTTAAATAAGCACAAACAGAGATAGCAGACTATATTCCCCTGTTAATGAGAAATAACACAAAACAACACGTGTTATCTGCTAACCATTGTTATAAATAGCGCTAGTGTTAAAAAACACACCTGCGTTAACACAACGCTTATGTTTTAGATTACCAAAAATCACTTTAACAAAGTCTTAAACACAGAACTTTAATTAGGGAATTAATTGGAACTAAAAGTGGTAACATTAAAGATTGCCAAGAAAAAAATTGATTTATAGTACAGTTTGGGTAGTTGATTAGTGCGTGGTTACAGCAATCACTTCATTGGCGTTAGTTCAGGAATATTTTTCACATCAGGAATGTTAATGTTTTGGCATAATTTGATGTACATCCAGGAAGTCTTTTAAAAGTTAGGCCCATAAACCAAACACCAGCAAACTAGTTCATATCAGGGAATAAAGCTCTGAGAAATATGTAAATGTTTTAAACATTTTAACATTAATTAACATTAAAGCATTTTAACACATTAAATCTGAGATAAGATTGGAATACTATTTACTTATGTTATTTGCTTATTTAAACAGCCGTGTTCACATTACTTCAGTCACTTTGGAACACTTGAATGGAGCATATAAAGTGGAGGATGGTGAAGGGCATGTAAGAGACCCATATCTAAAGGAACATAATGTTATAACCTATCTTGTTATAAACCCAAAGGTCAGTACATTGGTAAATTGTAACACTAGTTTTTGATAATGTAACATATATATTTTTTTGGTGCTACTTTTATCCCATAAACACAATAGTTATTTGACATTTTATGCACTTTTCCATTTGTAGCATTAGGCTAAATATAGAGGCAAAGATGAGTAGTTCACAAATAGCAATTTGATCAATAGGAACAATCAGATTATGTTTCTTTATGGCCTAAATCAATGGGGTTGGTTGTCAAGTCATCCGGAGCCTATGTACTAAGCATCGCAACTTGATTTTCTGCAGCAAAATTGGATGCCAAACGCAATTTTGCGCTTGTAAGCACCTATGTGCTAAGCTCACACTTCTCCATCTGAACCTGATAGTCAAATATATATATATATGTTTTCATTAAGTTTGTGGCACAGAAATGGACTGTGCTTGGTGTAAGTTGTATTTAATAAAAAATTATTTGTGTGCTCCAAAAAGCAATTAAAATGCATCAAAATCGCCTGCCACGTTTAATTTGTCATAAACCTTAGAAAGCATAGTATGAAGTTACTATGTTTCAACCCAAAAAAACTGTTTGACAAAGCATACATGTTTCATTATATACAGTACAGTAGGTAAAAAAATATTATTTTTACAGTATGGATATTCTATATAATAATATTATAATAATAATTCATATTACTCGTGATAGTTTAAAAAACACATTCTGTAAATACAATCATTCTGTATTAATGTCAATTGTATCAGGCACTGATCAAGAGGGATGTGTGAAAAATAATTTCAAATAGTTTATAACTTATTTCAAAGTCCTTATTGATAGAATGCACATTTTTTTAAGGTTTATTAATGTTTGTATTGCTTTTTAGCACTGAAGTTTTGACTCACAATTTTTATTTACATACAATCTTATTATTGGACATACGTTCCCAAGTATTCATGGTGCAAAACTGATGTAGCACAGATATAAAAGCCAGCACTAGGTTTCCTTGATTAAAAAATATATATATATATATTTATATATATTACAGATGTAGCTTGCCTTACTGTTTTCGCCACTGGCAACTGAAACTAAGGAAAAACATGGCGCGGGGAGAGGTGACAGTTGCAGTGGTGCTGGGGGAGGTGACAGTTGCAGTGGTGCTGGGGGAGGTGACAGTTGCAGTGGTGCTGGGGGAGGTGACAGCTGGTGCAGGGATCCATTCCTTTCAATGGGACTCCCTGCAGCGTTAATCGTCTAGGGCTGCAATCGATCAAGGATTACTACATCAGTATATTGAGATTTTTCTTATGATGTATATTAAACATTAATCTATCTAAATATTAAACATTATCTATCTAAATAAAGACGTACCCTGTTCTCAATTATACAGTAATATTTATTCTTTTCATGTGGTTCCAATGATAAGGTATACAAATGTACACATATTTTGCTAAGTAAGCATGAAATTGGTTTGCTTTTTTTTTTAAATTAATGATTAGTGAGGGGGTGATTTCCAAAGGTAATAAGTGGGAAGTGAGAGATGTTTCAGTCATGAGATACAGTAGCAGCCAAGACAAAATCGGCAGATACAGAATATTGTAAGAACTATTGTAATAACATGCTTTGCTATTTTTATGCAGGCAGAAAGGCGAAGTCCCCAGCACTATTTCAGACCTCGTCACACCCTAGATGGAGCAAAGATGAGAGCTTCCGTCCGTATGACACGTTACTTGGAGTCGTGGGGAGCGGCCAAGCCATTTGCTCACCTACACCACAGAGACAGCATGACGACTGAAAATGGCAAAATCTGTACAATGGTATGGATTTTTTTTATCATCTTGAAACGTACATCAAGTTTTGACATAAAGTAAAGCAATTTACAGCATTGTTCACTGCAGAAAGTGCAATAGACTTACTGTACCTGTATCAAAATGTATCAAAATGTATTTACTTTCATGGGATATCGTTGACTGCAGTTTTAATACATATAATATCTGTTAGGACAACATAACACTTTCAGGTCACCTTACCTGCTAGCTGATGTTTCTTTTGTACTTAGCTGCACTGTGAAATATTATCTAATTTTTAAAACATAAGTACACTAAAACACATTGAAAATCCCATGTAATAGTTAAAAACTGTCAGACTGACTTGCTACTGATTGTAATGATACCTGCTAAATGACTGCTTGGTAAAATAATAGCTATGTACTTCTGTAATTCTCTTCCAAGCCTTTGGCAAGAATAAAAGTCTTATTAAAAATACTACTGTATCTTGGTGTACACTCAAATCCTCTCTTTTTATATTTAAGTGATTGATATATACTGTATATATATTCTTATTTTATTTATTGTAAGAAAATGTTTGACCTGACAGGATGTTATTAAAAAAAGAGAAAAAATGGAGTGTGTGCCAAGCATGTGCATTTTAAGTGAAAATTCTTTGTCTTTTGTATTGTATTGTATTGTATGTCTTTATTTATATAGCGCCATTAATGTACATGGCGCTTCACAGTAGTAATACATGTGGTAATCAAATAAATAACAGATAATATAAATAACAGATCATGGGAATAAGTGCGTTTAGACATAAACGTAACATTAAGGAAGAGGAGTCACTGCCCCGAGGAGCTTACAGTCTAATTGGTAGGTAGGGAGAACGTACAGAGACAGTAGGAAGGAGTTCTGGTAAGTGCATCTGCAGGGGCCAAACTTTATGTATCATGTGTTCAGAATATCCACAGTGCTATTCATATGCTTCTTTAAGCAAGTGTGTCTTAAGGTGGGTCTTAAAGGTGGATAGAGAGGGTGCTAGTCGGGTACTTGGCATTCCAGAGGTACTCGGGTACTTGGGCATTCCAGAGGTGTGGGGCAGTCATTGAAAAAGGTTTAAGGCGGGAGAGGGCTTTAGATACAAAGGGGGTTGAAAGAAGACATCCTTGAGCAGAACGCAAGAGTCGGGATGGTGCATAGCGAGAAATTTGGGCTGAGATGTAAGGAGGGGCAGAAGAGTGTAAAGCTTTAAAAGTGAGGAGAAGAATGGAGTGTGAGATGCCGTATTTGATCGGAAGCCAGGAGAGGGATTTGATGAGGGGAGATGCTGAGATAGATCTAGGAAAGAGTAGAGTGATTCTGGCAGCAGCATTTAGGATAGATTGTAGGGGAGACAGGTGAGAGGCAGGAGTCCCGGACAGCAGGAGGTTACAGTAATCAAGACGGGAGAGAATGAGGGCCTGAGTCAGAGTTTTAGCAGTCGAGCAACAGAGGAAAGGGCGTATCTTTGTTATATTGCGGAGGAAAAAGCGACAAGTTTTAGAAATGTTTTGAATGTGAGGGGCGAATGTGAGAGAGGAGTCGAGTGTGACTCCTAGGCAGCGTGCTTGGGCTACTGGATGAATGATCGTAGTTCCAACAGTAGGGCCAGGTTTGGGAGGAAGTATGAGGAGCTCTGTTTTAGCCATGTTGAGTGGGCCATCCAGGATGATATAGCAGAGAGACATTCAGAAACTTTGGTTGGTACAGCAGGTGTAAGATCGGGTGTTGAAAAGTATATTTGTGTGTCGTCAGCATAGAGGTGATATTTAAACCCAAAAGATGTTATTATGTCACCTAGAGAGAGTGTGTACAGAGAAAAGAGAAGAGGTCACAGGACAGAGCTCTGGGGTACCCCCACAGAGAGATCAATAGAGGAGGAGGAGGAGGTGTTAGCAGAAGAGACACTGAAAGTACGATGGGAGAGGTAGGATGAGATCCAGGATAGAGCTTTGTTCCGAATACCAAGAGTATGGAGAATCTGAAGGAGAAGAGGGTGGTCTACGGTGTCAAATGCTGCAGAGAGGTCGAGTAATATGAGCAGAGTGTAATGACCTCTGTCTTTGGCAGCATGGAGGTCGTCAGTTATTTTAGTGAGGGCGGTTTCCGTGGAGTGAGCAGTGCGGAAGCCAGATTGTAGAGGGTCTAGGAGAGAATAGGTGTTGAGAAAATGGAGCAAGCGAGAGAATACAAGACGTTCAAGGAGTTTAGAGGCAAAAGGCAGGAGGGAGACAGGTCGATAGTTAGAAAGACAGGTAGGGTCAAGCTTGCTGTTTTTGAATAATGGTATGACTGTTGCATGTTTGAAGGAGGATGGAAAGGTTCCAGAGCAGAGGGAGGAGTTAAAAATGTGTGTGAGCGTAGGGATTATAGTAGGAGCAAGAGGTTTTAGGAGATGGGAGGGAATGGGGTCAAGAGGGCAAGTGGTAGAGGGAGAAGAGGCGATCAACAGCGACACATCCTCCTCTGAGACAGTGGAAAAAGAGTCAAGGAAGGCAGGAGGAGAGTTTTTTTTGTCACAGAAATTGTATTTGTGATGGTGATTTTTTTCATTAAAAATCAAAACCCAATTTCAGTGCCAAAACGCAAAGAATTTTGACTTTGAACGAGTGTTTTAGCTATTTGCACTTCAATATTTATAATAACGGTGAACTCCTTGTGTATGTGTCAGTGTGTCAGTCGGTGTGTGTGTCAGTGTGTCAGTCAGTGTGTATGTGTCAGTCAGTGTGTGTCAGTGTGTCAGTGTGTGTGTGTGTGTGTGTGTGTGTGTGTGTGTGTGTGTCAGTGTGTGTGTCACTGTGTCAGTGTGTCAGTGTGTCAGTCTGTGTGTATCTATGTGCAAGTGTCAGTGTGTGTGTGTGTCTGTCTGTGTGCAAGTGTCAGTGTGTCAGTGTGTGTGTGGTCTCTGGTGCACTGGTGTCCGAGCGCAGGAGGCCTCTGCGCATGCGTGCCGTGACCAGACATATTTTGCTGTGTGCATGTGCGATCGCGACGCATGATGGTGTGCGCCTATTACTATCGTGACATCACTCGCGTTATGGTTTTAAGTTACAACGCAAGGATTTTTTCCCATGTAACCCATGTAGGCGCCAGCAAAGAAGTTTGACTACAAAAACAAGGCATTTTATACAGTGTATTACTTTCCAAACTCTTATTCTACTATTTCATAACAAATTCTAATCAATATCTAGTAAAGTTAGGTGAGTTGCAATGAAAAATGACAATACATATACTGTAGGTTCATATGCAATTCTTGTTGAGATTTGTGATTAATTTTAGTAGAACAATGTAAGTTATACTCATTCTAGTGAGTGTAAGCATGTACTGTATTAAGTAAATGTTTCTCTCTCAATAGGATGTACCCATGGGTCAGTACCATTTCCAACGTCGCACTGAAAGGTATGTTTATAATTTTTGGGGTCATACAGTATATCAGTGATTCTATGGTGCAAATAAGTCTAGTTCTAGGGCATACAATCGTGCCAAACGTATCAAAGAAAGCAAACCCATTGATAAATATAAGATTTGATTTTCGTATAAATGTGGTGTAGTTTTCTGTGATTTCTGGGTCTTAAATCTTCCAGAAATCACATAGCAACGTTAAAAAAATGCAAAAGAGATGTTAATGCATGAATCCCTAAAGCTGAAATAACTATAATACTGTACTTAAAGCATTTGCCACCCGTGTGCTATCAAACCATCATTGAAAGTTGGAATAAAAGAAAACAAATGTGTTATTTTTTGCAGTATTGGAATTGAGGATCAAAATTAGTAAATAATACCATTTTGCTCATTTTGATGTTACCCATTAAATGCCAATATCTAGCAGTATCAGGCTACAGCCAAAATTGAACGCTATTTTTTTAATCAGCTACCCTAGGCTAATGTTTGGCCTATATTACAGTGGCAATGATTGTAACTTTTAGGACATATTCAGGTACACACATCACTTAAGTAACTAAAGTTTTCCACATATTAAAAATTAAAACAATGTACGTACATGAGTACATCACTTAAGTAACTAAAGTTTTCCACATATTTAAAAGTAAAACAATGTAAGTACATAAGTGCAAAATGATTGTTTATCAAAGCCAGCTCAAGTGAAAAAAATATCTTAATATTTTTTTTTTTACATATTTTTGTACATAGGAGATGTTTAATAAAAAAAATCTTATGTTTAGTTAACAGTTACAAAAAGCATTTTTTTTTTCAGAACAAAATCACAGAAAAAGAAATTTGAAGAGGAACTAAATGAGAGAATGATTCAAGCGATTGATGGTATAAATGCACAAAAGTAAGAGTTTATTTTTACCTTTCTGCTACTGGCTTGCACCCATGTAATGCGTAGTGTATTTAATATAGCATATTCATGAGTTTTTCAAATTGATTGCATATTATTAGCAAGAAACCCATGCCTTTTTTAAATAATGAAATACAATCAATTTTACCTTGAAATCCTGAGGGTTGTTTAATGATTCACTTGAAGGGGCCAATTCTAGTAGCTTCGATAACTAACTCATCAATCTTTTTGAGCACTTCCCAAACAATTTGGCAAGGTAGCTATTCAGAAAGCTCCGATGACCTGTCAAACTTGTACGGGAAGTGCATCTCCCCAAGCGGTAGCTCTGCGGCTCAAACACATAGAGCGGAAGCTCCAACTGGCATTTTTTATAAAATCACCCTCTTCTAGTAGCTCCGATGATACCTCACATGGTATATCTTCCAATCCGATTGGTTGGATTACCATGTGATGGCAACGATTTTTTTCTTGTGACATAATTTTAAAGGGAGGGAAGTATAGCCTTTCAGATTGGCTGGATCCTTCCCTTTAGGATGACGTCACATCCTTTAAAAAAAAAATCCACAGTCACATGGTACACCAGCCAATCTTAGTGGGGGTGTATCATTTGACACTCAAATGTGACATCACAGGCCTTATATAAGGTCTGTCCCGTCTCATTTGAGTTTATGAAGCCGACGGAACATTCGCCCCATTGGATTACAACTAAAGAAGAGAAGACTGAAGAAAAGAATGAACTCACCGGGGAGATGTCTCTTCAATCAAGATATGATCATGGACTTCTTTGCGTTGGCTGTTGAGGAGCATTGTGTCTAGAGTCAAGAGTCGGAGCTCGCGTAGGACGGGAGTGAAGACAGCAATGGTAAGAAAAATATTGTAAGTTATTTACTTGTGTATTTTTTGGGGTGCATTTAGACTGCCAATGGGTTCATATATGCCCCTTTCGGGCTACAGATATGCACAGTAACAAGTAATGCATTTTATTTTTACATTTTTGGCAAATGCTTGTTTTTATTTGTTATGTATTGTATTTGGTGATAATTTCCAAGAAAAATATATTTATATGTGTGGAAAACGCCACAATCAAAATTTAGCAATAGAAATATCCACATGATTTAACTCTCAATGATAGGATAGTACCACTAATTAGATTGCAATGAACCATGCCAACACATCTCAGACAATTCAAATCTATGATTATTTTGTATATTGGGGTGCCCAACTTCACTGACAACCTATGGCCACATAGTGGATTACACATGATCCGGGGAAGGAATATACCCGGTTGTGAGTAACATAAAATGAGACTAAATATATAAAGTAATATAATTGTGAATAACTAAATGTGTGATTGTATGTATTATGCTATGTGATATTATATTGAATTATGTGAAATAAATTAACTAAATATATAATTATGATAACTAATTTAACCTAAGAAGTATAACCATCTTTAAACTAATGTCTAGTGAAGTATTAATATACTTAAACCAACCTGATTTAAACTTATCCCAGAGAGAATGTGAATATCACATTCAACCCAGACCTCTTAGAAAGCCCAACAAGCAGAACCAGAGGGAACACAGCTCAAACAACAGTACAGCTGAACCCTGTTATAACGCGGTCCTCGGGGGCCACCCGATCAGACCGCGTTATTACTGGGGTCGTGCTAATGAAAAAAAAAATGGCTGCCATGATCAGGGACTCCGCGCTGCCGAAGGGGAAGAGCTGAGATAACTCTCCCAGAGCCCAGCATCGCAATGGCAGGCCCTCGGACCCCCCCCCGTCCCAGCAGCACTTACCCTTACCCAGCATCTGCAGCAGTTGATCTGTGCAGAGAAGCTGCCAGGGGGAGGAGAGCTCACGGGATGTCAGCTGTTTCTGAGTTCCCGGCCAGGGATCAGCTCCCTTCAATCCTCCCCCACAGCAGCAGAGATACAGGCAGGGAGAGGGGGGGGGCTCTCCCTGAACCCAGCGTAGCAGCGGCAGTCCCAAAACAGCAGCACCCCCCCCCCTACAGCAACAATGACAGCAGAATCCCCCCCCCACAGCAGCACGAACAGCAGCACGCACCCCCCCAAAACCACAGCAGCACCCCCCCCCCAAATCACAGCAGCAAAACAGCAGCACCCCCCCCCCCTCACACCCCACACTTACCCAGCATCTGCAACAGTTGATCTATGCAGAGAAGCTGCGAGGGGGAGAAGAGCGTCGCAGCGGCAGCCCCCCCCCCCACAGAAGCACCCCCCACAGCAACACCCCCCCCCATAGCAGCAACGACAGCAGAATCCCCCCCCACAGCAGCACGCACGAACAGCAGCACGCACCCCCCCAAACCACAGCAGCACCCCCCCCCCCACACCCCACAGCAGCACCCCCCACACTAGCACTTACCCAGCATCTGCAACAGTTGATCTGTGCAGAGAAGCTGCGAGGGGGAGGAGAGCTCACTCAGCCTTTGCTGGGATGTCAGCTGTTTCTGAGTTCCTCGGCCAGGGATCAGTTCTTTCAATCCTCCCCCACAGCAACAGAGATACAGGCAGGGAGAGGGGGGGCTCTCCCTGAGCCCAGCATCGCTGCAGCAGGCCCCCCCCAGTCTTGCGCCGATCCCCCAGCCTTGTACCATTTCTCCCCCCCCCCAGCAGCCCCACGATGCACCCAAAGGTGGGCTGAAAAAAAATGTAGGGAGGGGGCTGTGTGTGTGGTGTGTGTGGTGTGTGTGCAGTGTGTGCTGGTGCTGTGAGTGTGTGTAGTGTGCTGTGAGTGTGTGCAGTGTGCAGTGTGCAAAAAATTAAAAAAAAAATATTTTCAAAAAAAATTATTATTTTTTTTTTTTTAAATTTGGGGTCCATGCTCAAACCGCGTTATAAGCGGATCAGTGATATAGCAGATCGCGCTATAACGGGGTTGAGCTGTACTTACATCGATGCACTCATTTAGACCTTTTGGATATAATGTCCCCATAGTACATATCCAGCTTAAGTGAGCACGTATTTTTCTGAAAACTGACAAAATGCTCTGCACATGCTGACACTGAGCTAAATAAACGAGTGACTATTAAATTGAGTATGTGTGCAAAACAAGGAATATATGTCATGTTGTCTTATTTTAGTTTCTTATACAAGTGAAAAGTGATCGAATAAGGCGCATAAAAGAAAGAGTGATCACTATTCTTAAAGTGAATAAATGTTTAAATCTGTAAAATACAGCGATATGGTGAAAATATAATTATACAGT
This sequence comes from Ascaphus truei, assembly GCF_040206685.1. Classification (NCBI taxonomy): domain Eukaryota; kingdom Metazoa; phylum Chordata; class Amphibia; order Anura; family Ascaphidae; genus Ascaphus; species Ascaphus truei. Next base: position 258,576,471 of record NC_134484.1, read on the forward strand.
GACTGAATAAATACAAGTATAACGTTGAAACTACCTGCTCAAACCCTCTGGTGCGGCCTGCCTTCACTGGTCCCAAACGTAGGAATATGTTCTCACAATCCAGTGTACACTCCTGATGAAGCCGTGATTCGATTGGGCGAAACGCATAGAGTGGGAGGATCCCTCTATTGTTGAGCACGAGCACTAGATCGAGCACGTAGGTGATGTGTCCTTTCAATATTGCATTTTTGTAAGTGCGTTTTTTATATACTTTTTCACATAAACATTTTATACTCAATTGATCTGTGCTATGGAGCTATTTGTCTCTTATGGTTGAGGTACATCTTTCCTGATCTTGCTGGGAGGTTATACAGCTTTTCCTGACATACAGACTACAGATTGCCACAGCATTTTGATATGTGCCTGAATACCACTTACATCTTATTTTTGTGTTGTTGTCTCTCTTTCCATGTATGCTCCCCCTGGATTGTGAGAACATATTGTTTTAGTTTCTGCCACAAATCCAAATCCAAAACCTTGAGTGCCTTGGGAGTTAGTCACCGCTCTATCAGATGCTGTTATTTTTATTACAAATCAGAAGCTTCATGGGCCTTTTCTTCAAAACTTTACATACACAAAGCAGCATGTCTATGGAACGTCTTGCTGCTGCAGGCGATGACTGTCTTTTTTTCACCCCTTTTGTTGTTTAACACTATTAAACACACACCCAATGTGCAGTATTGGTCAATTTGTCACCACCTTTATAACTATTACTCCACATGTCAGTAGTGAGGTGTGCCATACAGTACTTCCCTCTGACTGTAAAGAATTTAGCTGAACTGTTTGGGAAGCATCTTGTTAGAGAAACATGATCTGCTTGAGATAGTCCAACATAGGTCAACACATTACATAAGCTGTCTTAACCCCTGAGATTCAACAAATTTGAATGGCAACACTTCTTATAGCAAGCATTTTAGCTAAATTGCCATTCAGCACCAGAGCTCTGTGATAGGATTGGTGGAATTTGTTCACCTTTTCAAATGCTTCCGGAACTGTAGGCTGCCGCTGTTACATTGGGGAGCATGTCTGACTACTTGTATTACTAGGAGCAATAGTACTTCCAACGTGTTTTCTGGTTTGCAAATTGTTGCTTCACAGAGTAGCTCTGCACCCACATCATCATCATTGTAGGAGACATGTGCAGAGGTACAACTAGGGAGACATATTTCTGGAAAATAAAGCATTGCTTTTATTCAGCCCGTAGCTTCAAAAATTACATATTTAAGAAAGCAGCCAAATAAACAAACAAACAGCCTATCCCTTTTTAAGGGCTAACTCACTCTCCCAATCCCTATGTGCAGGGCTGGGAGGATAGGCCTCTTGCCAAACTATGACCCCAAATTTCAAAGAGGTACCAGTAAGCATGGGGGCACTTTATACAGTCTCTGGGTTGTGTCTGCTGGGGGGGGGGGGGGGATACACCCTCTGTTGGATTTCAGTGTCCGCTGCACCCTGGACGTAGAGGGTCTGGTTTTGGGTATCTTGCATGCTGCACAGTCATTCTCAAGACAACTGTTCCTGTGAGTCTCTTGCTTGCAACACAGTTCCTCTGTGTTTAAAAGATCCCTCCTGCAGTTTAAGCTACCTGACTGATGAGCTAGGTGGAGACTGGCTAATTGTCTATAGTTGTAATCAACCAGCTCCCTGCTGGACTCAGCCAGATACAGGCTTCCAATTTGGAGTCCTATTTAGACAGGGCCTAAAGCACTGTCGCAATCAATATCATCATCATCATCATCGTCGTCGTCGTCGTCGTCGTCGTCGTCGTCGTCGTCGTCATCGTCATCATCATCATCATCATCATCATCATCATCATCATCATCATCATCATCATCATCATCATCATCGCTATTGATCATAATCCCTATTACACAAAGAATATCTAAATCATCATCAAATTCATCACCACCATGAGACAATTGTGACTGTGTTGGTGGTGTGTGTATATTGGACTATTGGTTTCATCAAGCACTCCCAAACCACTCTGATGTGTGTGGTCAAACCAAGTATAATACTTAATAGTGACAATATTACTACTGTGAATAGTGATTATCAAAGTGTGTTATAATCACCTGAATGCATTATAGTGAAAAGTTCAACATATATAAATACGAAATATTATAATACATAAAATTACTGCTCAAAGCCTCAAGATAAATGGTTTTCAAAGTTCCTCAAAGTGAAATTGTTTTTCCAAGCGTGGGAGAATTGCAGGGTGTACTAAAAAGAGATAAAAGGACAACAAATATTGCAATACGTTAAACTCTATGGGTGAGTTTTATAGAGGCCAATGTTGATCCTCATTACATTTTTGCAATATTAAAAAAAGTGTCCCAAACAGTGACTATATAAATTCTGTCTATTCTTTTCAGTGCGTTAGTTTAACTCAGGGAAATGAGAGAGAGAGATGAAAAATAGTGTAGATCGTCTAAAAAAGTTAATATGCAGACATAAAATCAATAGAGTGTGTACTTACACATGAATGAATCTCCTTGTGTCAAGCAGCAGGCTGCAATCTCACCACCTCCAGGTGTGTGTTTTCAGCACCTCAGCGTCTCACATTTCTAGTATCTTTGGTGTATAGGACAGACTGCAGCGCTTCTCTCTCAAACCCCCAACTCTACTTGTTTCGCCTGGAAATCGCTTCCTCAGGAATCAGTAACCCACCCCTATCAAACATGATTTATATACCCTCTAGCTTAATATGCTAATCACAAAAAGGGAGGTGATTGCATGTGAAAAGCATCTCAATCACAACACATAATGCTCTACACAAATTTGAACCTCTATGGTCAATACTATACTCATAAAAACTGGCATCATGATTACTCTAAAATGACCACAAAATTATACGTATTTCTTAAAAATCCAAACATCCCACACAAAAGCACAACTGCAAAAGCAGTATTAATTAAATAACCATAGGTTTGGGTAATGAATGTCATTTCTAATGTCCCATGCATTAGGGACTGGACAAATCTCAACACTCCAATCTTATTGTTTTCCCCACTTGAAATCCCTTGCCGTGCATCAAATAAAAATAGAAAAATGAACAACAGGGGGTGGAAGTCAGAGTCCTAGCAGCACAGCGGACAAAAAAGCAGAGGGATCCCAGGACCCATTAATCCTTAATATGATCTCACAGACTACAGACAAATAACTTGTACACTCTATAACCTTCATTACTGCTAATGGTTTATTCAATCAATGAGCTTACAAACATTGCTCCTAGATATAGCCTTAAATACAGTACATCATGTAAGAAAAAAAATGAAGCACCTCAAAATTAGGGAAGAGTAAGTAAAGGATTAAAAAGAGAGAAAAAAAAACAAGTATTAGTATTAGGCAAAATGTTATCCAAAGCAAACAAAAATGCTCCAATGTATTCCATCATCTGCGAATTATCCCGTGTGCAAAACTCTTTATTCATTTTAACATTTCATATTGTTTATAAATTATAAATTCCAGATGTGATCAACACATATTTGTCATAAAGTGTAGAGGACAAATTAATGTCCATTATCTCTCATGAGATGGTGTGTGTGTCTGCAATAGTGACGGTGACCTATTGTCTCCATTTCCACCTGTGCCTTTACACTGTACTGTCTTACTGCAACCCCCCTTTGTCTTATTCTGACTATCTAAGGCTCTCTGCCACTTTGTATGGTGGTGGCGAGTCATATGGGGCCTTTAATGCTGAGGTGCCAAATTGGATCCCCAGTCTACCCCTTTTCACAACTGTCGACATAAGTTATATGTAGCTGTAGTAGAATCCTCAGTTGAGAGATGTGGGGCACAGCATGAAGGGATAGAAAATTAGGGGCACGGCACACCAAAAGATAAGGTTAAAAACAATTTTATTTAAGGGTAGACATAGGAGACATCCAAAAACATGGTTGGGTATAGAAAAAAGAACTCTGACACATTTCGGGCATAAATGCCCTTTGTCAAAGAGTGTATACTCTTTGACAAAGGGCATTTATGCCCAAAACGTGTCAGAGTTCTTTTTTCTATACCCAACCATGTTTTTGGATGTCTGAACCTCATAACCTAGCAATCTCTGCTTGCTGGCACTCCTGGAAAGGCAAAAACAAAAACATTCTTTATTGTCGCATATTGTCATACAATGCATAGCAGTTCATACAACACAGCCAGGTCCAAGAGCTGACATTCTAGAACCCCACCACATGACTCAGGGGCAACCAAGAGGGCTTGACCTTTATTAGTGAGCCTGGTTACCCCCTTACCATCACAAAGGTCCACTGTCATCGTCCCCCGCTTAGACAATGAACCTCACGTTCAGAGCAGATGGGCGTACCTGTCTGAATCTGAGCCACAGATTTTTCCGAGTTTTCACAGTCAAATTGTCTGGTGTTTTTCCCTTCTCTTCGTTCTTTTTTTTTTTTTTTTCTTCGTAACTTCTTTTCTCATTAAATATATTTTTCTCTTTAGTTCCTCTCAAATTTCTTTTGGAAATTTTCTCTTGAATTTGTCATTATCAATTTTTCTTTATGAACTTTTTCTCATGAAATCTAAGTGCTAAATTTTAGTGATTTATGTATCAGTAGACTTACATCCCAATAGAAGTAATACATGAAGATCAATATTGGATATGATGGATTATTGTTCATATTGATTGTGACATATACATTCTTTGTAGGGTTATTGGTTAGAAAAATAAGGGATTGATTTATTCATAAATAATTCCTTTATGTAATTTATTTTGCCTTTACAATTATACCTTATTTCAAGTCCATATATGTTATATACATTTTCTCAATGTGAACAACGTTAGATTTGCTATATATATATTATTCTAATACTGTTTAAAGAATTGCATTATTTACTAGAGGCTTATGCTTATGTTTTGTTTTCTATTTATAATGCATACCTATTATAAATTGCTCAGTAACTAAGGAGGTAGAGTATGTTTTCATGATTTACTTGAATTCTTGTAGAGAAATTAAGATTTATTATATTAGAGATTATTATCATTTGATGTTAAATAAAGTTTTTAAAATACTTTTAATGTTGGTACAACATTTGGGTCTACCTAGCAACAGGTGACGACGGGTGAGATGATCACCTCCAAGCCTGCTCTCATTTGCCCCTGGACCTCGGCAACGTACACACATTTTACAAGGCAGAGAAAACACAGGTTCTCATTGTCACTTAGATTAGTGACATCAGGCAAACATGGACAGACGTTCAGGCCAGTACTGGTCGTGTGACCGAACCAAGATTGTTCCCCGATGTGAGAGCTATGTGTTACCGACGGACGGTCGGTTAAAGACCTTGCTTGAGGAGGACTTAGAAGCTCACAAAGCAAGCATTGCTTCACCCGAGGCGGAAATACTCTCAGCTGAAGTTGCAGTGGAAACAAGCCAACCCAGAGCGCAGAAGGTCATTCCAGCATTGGTGGAGGAAGGACATGGGGAGGGAGCTGGCATCCACATGGACATTGTGGCAGGACCAGTGGGAGTGCAGCAGTAGTGGCCCCAGTGGCTACTGGACTCTCCATTCCTGGAATTGCCACACATCTTGTCTCATGGGGAGTGGGGCTACCCTGGACGAAAGGGTCAGGCTGCTGCAGCCACACAAGGTACTTCAGCCCCGCGCTTCCACCTTGTTAACGTGGAGCAAGACGCCTCCGAGTTGACCATCACAGCTTTGGAAAATTCCTGGATGGCACAGATAAAATTCACGGGTTTTTAAAGAACTTTGAAAGCCAGTGTCACCGTTACAAAGTTACAAAGTTACAAAGTGCCAGAATGGGACTGGGTGTTGCAGCTTAACCCGTTATTGTCCGGCACAGTCAAGGAGACCCTCCAGGCCATTACCGCTGAGGATGGCAATGACTATGGACATGTTAAAGCCCTGCTACTCACCCAGTATGCCCTCACCCCAGAAGCATACAGAGGCAAGTTACGTTCAGAGGAAAAGCACCAACAGGGACTCTTACATGTGGTTTGCGTCCCATCTGGCTTTGCATGGGACTCAGTGGGTGGAGGGGTATGGTGCTACTATGTATCACTTGTTGCCGGACTTGATATTTCAGGAATAATTCTTGCAGCAGCAGGACACAGCCACTTCGGCCAAGGGAGCCAAAAGCACTCCGCAGTGGAAGAACAAGTCTAAGGCCTGGGACATAGTAAGCGCTTAGGTGCTGCTGCTCGCTCTCGCTTGCTGCCGCTCGCTCTACCAGGAGCTTTTTGCTGTCCTGACAGAGGAGACAGCAAGCGCTTGGGAGGCGGGTATCACTGTGTGTGTGTGTCACTTGGTAGCTGTCAGTGTGTGTGTGTCACTTTGAAGTGGTCTGTGTGTTTGTGTGTCACTGGGGAACGTGTGTGTGTGTGTGTGTGTGTGTGTGTGTGTGTGTGTGTGTGTGTGTGTGTGTGTGTGTGTGTGTGTGTGTGTGTGTGTGTGTGTGTGTGTGTGTGTGTGTGTGTGTGTGTGTGTGTGTGTGTGTGTGTGTGTACGTACTGTATGTGTGTATATTATATAATATTTTAAAAATAAAAAAAAAAGACATGTGAGAATAAATTATTTATTAACATTGTGCAACTTTGATAAATATATTCACGCACGCGCGCGCACGCACACACGCGCACCCACACACGCGTACACATACACATACACACACACACACACACACACACACACACACACACACACACACACACACGCATACACACATGCATACACACACACACACATGCATACACCCACACACATGCATACACCCACACATGCATACACATACACACTGTGACATAGTCCAAAGATGTTAGGCAGCTTTCTGCCCCATTTTAGAGCAGAAAGTGCAGGAATAGTTACAAATTATCCATTCCACAGCTTCCCATTACCTCAGGCAGCTGGATGGAAAATCCAGACCACAGATTATAATGGCTCTAGTTCTCCCTCACCTGCTCTTCTAATCACATGCACAGGTATTTAGAGCAGAGAGGTTTTGCATTTCACTCTCTCTCCTTGGAGCCTGGGGGCTGGGGGTGTCGCTACTCTCCTGCATCCAGTATCGAGGTTGACGGCCTCTCCACGTATGACAGTACCAGAGGATTTGCCTGGACACCACGAACAGATAAGACAAAACAAATGATTACTGCTGTTGCTCTAAAAGACTGTGCTGTATCTTGTGTCCCTAAATGAGAGAGCATTGTTTTAAGCTGGGGAACCAGTTTAGTTGGCCAGCAGCTGTTAGAGAGACTGATTCTGATGTGTAGTTAGATCCCTGAAAGGGATAGGATTTGCTTATATGATTTTGGTTTTATTTCTTGAAATAACAGTGTGGGAAATATTGTAACACTGAAATGTGTGAACTGCTGAATGAAAGTATCTGAGTACCTCTAACCTACACATGTTAAAGCTGCAGTACCTTACTTGGATGAAAATAAAGCAGGCAGAAGCCTGAGTTAAGCAGCATAATACTTTGCATGATCCTGTTTGTTGTATAATTAACCCTAGAAGACTGTGTCGGGAAGAACCCAGACAGACGTCAGCACTACAAAAGAGGGGCGTTTGTCACATATGGTGGAGAATGCGGGTCGACACTAAAAAGTCTGTGGGTTTGCAAATAAATGCGGGGGTTTAAAATGGCCGCCGAGCTGAACTAAAGTACAGATGCTATGAGTGAAGTCTGTCCCAATGTGTATATCAGTTGTGCTTCTAGCATACACAGGGAATGTGCGAAGTGTGGATGCAATAGCACCCTGAACCCAAACAGAAAACCAAAATGTTTTGCTGAAGAAAAAAAAAAAAAAAAAAATTGCATCTAGCAAGTGCTGTTTGTAAAGCTAATGCATTTTGCTGAAGTGAGTGAATTTGCAGCTAGCAAGTGCTGTATGCAAGTTGCTGAAGGGAGTGAAATTGCAGCTAGCAAATTGTTCCTGCCGGGTTTCTAAAATGGCCGACGTGAAATGTTTATTTTGTAATGTACATAATCATGAAAAACAGTGTCCCTTCAGGCCATACGATGATGATGATGATGATGACGACTCGTATGTGGCCCCTGGAGGAGAGCCGTACCCACAGATGAATTTAGTATGCTGGGCCTGTCATAAAGTAGGTCACATGGAAGATGTGTGCCCCAAAATTTTCAAAGACAAACAGCTGCAAAAGCAAGCAACGCCCTATGTGTGCAAGCAAGATGTGGAAGCTGATACCAGTGAGCGTGTGCCCAGTACCACTGATATCTCTGGAGCTAATAAAGCAAAAAGAAAGAAGAAGAAAAAGAAAACTGTCCCTCAAGTCACAGGGGAAGTGACCGAGCCACTTGAACCTGCGCTGTCAGGACATGCGTCAGAAAGGCGCCGAGATGTGCTGCAGACCGGAGTGATCGGCAGAATTGTCACGGGAACAGTGGCAAAGGAAAAGGAGGAGCAAAGGGAAGCTGAATCCTTGAACCAGGATAAAGAGGCTTTGGTTTCTGCACTCCAAGCTGCCCGCCATAATTATGAAGTCCTGTGGCAGGATTTGGTGAAGGAGCGAGAATGTTGGAAGAAGGAGCAAGAATCTAACAATAAGGTGCGAGAAGCGAACGCCGAGTTACAGAGGTGTATACTTCCAGCTTTACAAGAGCACGAGGCTTTGAAGAAAACAGAGTCTCTCTTACGGAGTGAGCTGGAAGAGGTGACGACTAGTCTGGAAAAGGCCAACACCGTAATTGTCACCATGGATGAAAAACAGATTAAGTCTGACAAATTGATTGCTATCCTAAAACAGAAATACGGGAAGGCTCTACAAGAGGTTCATGCGCTCAGCACAGAGGTGCAACACTTGCGCCTGGAGGGCCACGGTCTGAACACAGAGCTGGGAATGTTGAAGCAAACCCATGAGATTGCCCTAAGTGAGTTAGAGACTGTAAAGCAAGAAAATGAGACTCTGAAATTGGAAAATTCAGATTTGACTGACCAAGCAGAAAAAATAAAGAAACAGTTGACTCAGGAAAAATTAGAAGTGCAGGAAGCACTGATGCACACTCAGAGCCAGCACCAGGAAGAAATGGACGCTCTGAGAACAGAATTGCGAGATGTATGCACAAAACAGAATTCTCTCGTGGAGGAACTTAACATTTTGAAAAAGGAGAAAAGCATTAGAATAATTCAGAAGCACTGCAAAGCTCTTATCCAAGGAAGAAGGGAAAGAGAAAATTATCAGCGTAAACGCGCCGCAACTATCATCCTACAGGCTGCCTACAGAGGGATGAAAATTCGTGTGTTCAATCACCGGAATAAAGCAGCCTGTGTTCTTCAATCATTCTACCGTGCCCGCATGGTACGAAACAGGTTCCTCATTATGAAAGGAGCAACTATAAAAATCCAGTCTCTGACTAGGATGACACAGAACAGGATTCGCTATCAAACCCTGAGAAATGCGTCACTGGTTATCCAGCGGTACTTCCGCCTGAATAAATGTAGACCTCAGGAAAGAGAGGTCCAAGACTACATGCCTGCCGGCTGCAAAGGTAAAATGCCACAGGGTACAGCCGGAGTTAGTGAGAGCCCCATCAAGGTGAAGGTGCTCCAGGTAGTCAGTGCTTCATCTTCTAAGTACCATATAATTGCCCCAAAGGAAAAATCCCAAATCTCTGAGAGTGATGGTCGTGAGAAAATACATGGCAGTAAGAAGTACCTTAAAGGTTCAAAGGTCGCAAATCAAAAGCGACGAAGGTCAACGCTGGCCTTGAATTTTTCCGGATCTCGCCACTCTGGGCCACAATATAAAGACAAAGACTATCCGGGCCCAGAGTTCCGTCAGAAGCTAAAGAAACAGTCCAGTCATTTGCAGTTTGCAGCGGCCTATGAAATAAAGTCAGGAAATGTAATGGACTGGAAGTCAAAGAAAAAAAAAAAAAATGTGTTTGGGGAATTGACCGATATTTTTTTGTTATTACACGTGTGGACTATGTCACGGACACTTAACTATGCAAATAAGCTATTGTAGTTAAGGTATATTAGGCCTCTAGAATAAGCATTTTGTCAAGGGTACAGTGTTATATTGGTTCTCTGTGTTGAAAATGTAGCTAAACTACAAATTAATATACAGGGTTGATGGCCCTTTCAGTTGGTAAATTATATAATGAAGTTCATATTCGTGTCATGTGAATACTTAATGTTGTACTGAGGAGTTAGCTCAAGTATTTCAGGTAGGACGCTCACCCCAGTGAGGTCCATGGCCGCTCACCCCAGTAGGTGTGAGCTGGGGAGGGGGATATGTGACATAGTCCAAAGATGTTAGGCAGCTTTCTGCCCCATTTTAGAGCAGAAAGTGCAGGAATAGTTACAAATGATCCGTTCCACAGCTTCCCATTACCTCAGGCAGCTGGATGGAAAATCCAGACCACAGATTACAATGGCTCTAGTTCTCCCTCACCTGCTCTTCTAATCACATGCACAGGTATTTAGAGCAGAGAGGTTTTGCATTTCACTCTCTCTCCTTGGAGCCTGGGGGCTGGGGGTGTCGCTACTCTCCTGCATCCAGTATCGAGGTTGACGGCCTCTCCACGTATGACAGTACCAGAGGATTTGCCTGGACACCACGAACAGATAAGACAAAACAAATGATTACTGCTGTTGCTAAAAGACTGTGCTGTATCTTGTGTCCCTAAATGAGAGAGCATTGTTTTAAGCTGGGGAACCAGTTTAGTTGGCCAGCAGCTGTTAGAGAGACTGATTCTGATGTGTAGTTAGATCCCTGAAAGGGATAGGATTTGCTTATATGATTTTGGTTTTATTTCTTGAAATAACAGTGTGGGAAATATTGTAACACTGAAATGTGTGAACTGCTGAATGAAAGTATCTGAGTACCTCTAACCTACACATGTTAAAGCTGCAGTACCTTACTTGGATGAAAATAAAGCAGGCAGAAGCCTGAGTTAAGCAGCATAATACTTTGCATGATCCTGTTTGTTGTATAATTAACCCTAAAGACTGTGTCGGGAAGAACCCAGACAGACGTCAGCACTACAAAAGAGGGGCGTTTGTCACATATGGTGGAGAATGCGGGTCGACACTAAAAAGTCTGTGTGTTTGCAAATAAATGCGGGGGTTTAAAATGGCCGCCGAGCTGAACTAAAGTACAGATGCTATGAGTGAAGTCTGTCCCAATGTGTATATCAGTTGTGCTTCTAGCATACACAGGGAATGTGCGAAGTGTGGATGCAATAGCACCCTGAACCCAAACAGAAAACCAAAATGTTTTGCTGAAGAAAAAAAAAAAAAAAAAAAAATTGCATCTAGCAAGTGCTGTTTGTAAAGCTAATGCATTTTGCTGAAGTGAGTGAATTTGCAGCTAGCAAGTGCTGTATGCAAGTTGCTGAAGGGAGTGAAATTGCAGCTAGCAAATTGTTCCTGCCGGGTTTCTAAAATGGCCGACGTGAAATGTTTATTTTGTAATGTACATAATCATGAAAAACAGTGTCCCTTCAGGCCATACGATAATGATGATGATGATGACGACTCGTATGTGGCCCCTGGAGGAGAGCCGTACCCACAGATGAATTTAGTATGCTGGGCCTGTCATAAAGTAGGTCACATGGAAGATGTGTGCCCCAAAATTTTCAAAGACAAACAGCTGCAAAAGCAAGCAACGCCCTATGTGTGCAAGCAAGATGTGGAAGCTGATACCAGTGAGCGTGTGCCCAGTACCACTGATATCTCTGGAGCTAATAAAGCAAAAAGAAAGAAGAAGAAAAAGAAAACTGTCCCTCAAGTCACAGGGGAAGTGACCGAGCCACTTGAACCTGCGCTGTCAGGACATGCGTCAGAAAGGCGCCGAGATGTGCTGCAGACCGGAGTGATCGGCAGAATTGTCACGGGAACAGTGGCAAAGGAAAAGGAGGAGCAAAGGGAAGCTGAATCCTTGAACCAGGATAAAGAGGCTTTGGTTTCTGCACTCCAAGCTGCCCGCCATAATTATGAAGTCCTGTGGCAGGATTTGGTGAAGGAGCGAGAATGTTGGAAGAAGGAGCAAGAATCTAACAATAAGGTGCGAGAAGCGAACGCCGAGTTACAGAGGTGTATACTTCCAGCTTTACAAGAGCACGAGGCTTTGAAGAAAACAGAGTCTCTCTTACGGAGTGAGCTGGAAGAGGTGACGACTAGTCTGGAAAAGGCCAACACCGTAATTGTCACCATGGATGAAAAACAGATTAAGTCTGACAAATTGATTGCTATCCTAAAACAGAAATACGGGAAGGCTCTACAAGAGGTTCATGCGCTCAGCACAGAGGTGCAACACTTGCGCCTGGAGGGCCACGGTCTGAACACAGAGCTGGGAATGTTGAAGCAAACCCATGAGATTGCCCTAAGTGAGTTAGAGACTGTAAAGCAAGAAAATGAGACTCTGAAATTGGAAAATTCAGATTTGACTGACCAAGCAGAAAAAATAAAGAAACAGTTGACTCAGGAAAAATTAGAAGTGCAGGAAGCACTGATGCACACTCAGAGCCAGCACCAGGAAGAAATGGACGCTCTGAGAACAGAATTGCGAGATGTATGCACAAAACAGAATTCTCTCGTGGAGGAACTTAACATTTTGAAAAAGGAGAAAAGCATTAGAATAATTCAGAAGCACTGCAAAGCTCTTATCCAAGGAAGAAGGGAAAGAGAAAATTATCAGCGTAAACGCGCCGCAACTATCATCCTACAGGCTGCCTACAGAGGGATGAAAATTCGTGTGTTCAATCACCGGAATAAAGCAGCCTGTGTTCTTCAATCATTCTACCGTGCCCGCATGGTACGAAACAGGTTCCTCATTATGAAAGGAGCAACTATAAAAATCCAGTCTCTGACTAGGATGACACAGAACAGGATTCGCTATCAAACCCTGAGAAATGCGTCACTGGTTATCCAGCGGTACTTCCGCCTGAATAAATGTAGACCTCAGGAAAGAGAGGTCCAAGACTACATGCCTGCCGGCTGCAAAGGTAAAATGCCACAGGGTACAGCCGGAGTTAGTGAGAGCCCCATCAAGGTGAAGGTGCTCCAGGTAGTCAGTGCTTCATCTTCTAAGTACCATATAATTGCCCCAAAGGAAAAATCCCAAATCTCTGAGAGTGATGGTCGTGAGAAAATACATGGCAGTAAGAAGTACCTTAAAGGTTCAAAGGTCGCAAATCAAAAGCGACGAAGGTCAACGCTGGCCTTGAATTTTTCCGGATCTCGCCACTCTGGGCCACAATATAAAGACAAAGACTATCCGGGCCCAGAGTTCCGTCAGAAGCTAAAGAAACAGTCCAGTCATTTGCAGTTTGCAGCGGCCTATGAAATAAAGTCAGGAAATGTAATGGACTGGAAGTCAAAGAAAAAAAAAAAAATGTGTTTGGGGAATTGACCGATATTTTTTTGTTATTACACGTGTGGACTATGTCACGGACACTTAACTATGCAAATAAGCTATTGTAGTTAAGGTATATTAGGCCTCTAGAATAAGCATTTTGTCAAGGGTACAGTGTTATATTGGTTCTCTGTGTTGAAAATGTAGCTAAACTACAAATTAATATACAGGGTTGATGGCCCTTTCAGTTGGTAAATTATATAATGAAGTTCATATTCGTGTCATGTGAATACTTAATGTTGTACTGAGGAGTTAGCTCAAGTATTTCAGGTAGGACGCTCACCCCAGTGAGGTCCATGGCCGCTCACCCCAGTAGGTGTGAGCTGGGGAGGGGGATATGTGACATAGTCCAAAGATGTTAGGCAGCTTTCTGCCCCATTTTAGAGCAGAAAGTGCAGGAATAGTTACAAATGATCCGTTCCACAGCTTCCCATTACCTCAGGCAGCTGGATGGAAAATCCAGACCACAGATTACAATGGCTCTAGTTCTCCCTCACCTGCTCTTCTAATCACATGCACAGGTATTTAGAGCAGAGAGGTTTTGCATTTCACTCTCTCTCCTTGGAGCCTGGGGGCTGGGGGTGTCGCTACTCTCCTGCATCCAGTATCGAGGTTGACGGCCTCTCCACGTATGACAGTACCAGAGGATTTGCCTGGACACCACGAACAGATAAGACAAAACAAATGATTACTGCTGTTGCTAAAAGACTGTGCTGTATCTTGTGTCCCTAAATGAGAGAGCATTGTTTTAAGCTGGGGAACCAGTTTAGTTGGCCAGCAGCTGTTAGAGAGACTGATTCTGATGTGTAGTTAGATCCCTGAAAGGGATAGGATTTGCTTATATGATTTTGGTTTTATTTCTTGAAATAACAGTGTGGGAAATATTGTAACACTGAAATGTGTGAACTGCTGAATGAAAGTATCTGAGTACCTCTAACCTACACATGTTAAAGCTGCAGTACCTTACTTGGATGAAAATAAAGCAGGCAGAAGCCTGAGTTAAGCAGCATAATACTTTGCATGATCCTGTTTGTTGTATAATTAACCCTAGAAGACTGTGTCGGGAAGAACCCAGACAGACGTCAGCACTACAAAAGAGGGGCGTTTGTCACAACACACACATACATACACACATGCACACACATACACACACAAAGGCACACACACACAAACACATGCATACACATACACACATGCATACACACACACATGCATACACACACACACATGCATACACATACACACATGCATACACATACACACACACACATACATACACACATGCGCACACATATACATACACACACACACACACACACACACACACACACATGCATACACACACACACATGCATACATACACACATACACACACACACAATGTACACACACATGCACACACATATACATACACACACACAAATGCACACACACACACATACATACACACACACACACACACACACACACACACACACACACACACACACACACACACACACACATGCATACACACACACACACAATGCCCACACACACACATGCACACACAGACACACACACACACAGAAGACATGGATCGGGGCAGAAGGGAGACATGGATCGAGGCAGAAGGGGGACAGGGATCGGGCAGAAGGGGACAGGGATAGGGTAGAAGGGGGACAGGGATTGGGCAGAAGGGGGACAGGGATCGGGCAGAAGGGGGACAGGGATCGGGCAGAAGGGGGACAGGGATCGGGGCAGAAGGGGGACAGGGATCGGGCAGAAGGGGGACAGGGATCGGGGCAGAAGGGGGACAGGGATCGGGCAGAAAGGGGACAGACCGTCAGGGGGCAGGCCGGGGGCGGGCACGTCACTGGCCGGGGGCGGGCCAGTGACGTCACATAGCTGGTTCGCCCTCATTGGGCGAACCGCTCACATGACAGGCCTGTCTCGCCGGCAAGCGGGGGAATTTTAAATTCCCCTAAGACCTGCGCTTCCGCAAGCGCGCCGAAGCGCAGGTGAGCCCCTACTAAAGCCGCTCTAATTGCGGCTGTAGGGGCTCAGTGCTGATCGGGAGCGCGCGTCAGCACGCTTCCGCCAGCAAGCGCCAAACATGGCCAAGACCTAAAGCCGAGGGAAGCGCACCCAAAGCTGCAGAGTTCAAGCATGAGAGTATAAGGAAGCAGGGTTCTCACACCCACTACTTACCTCTGCCTGGGACTTCCCCTGCTCTCCCTTCCTCCTTCCAGCGGTATCCCCTCCACGGCCGGGCTCCGAGTCAGCCGAAGCTGACACACGCGGTCGCCATGTTGGCTGGAACGAGCGCGGGATGGTCTTACACCTCACACGCTCCCAGATATAGTCTATTCACTGCACAGGCAGCTCTG
Source organism: Ascaphus truei (assembly GCF_040206685.1). Lineage (NCBI taxonomy): Eukaryota > Metazoa > Chordata > Amphibia > Anura > Ascaphidae > Ascaphus > Ascaphus truei. The sequence continues at coordinate 258,592,232 of NC_134484.1, forward strand.
TCACGCCCCCAGCACTCGCTCCAGCAGTACTCACGCCCACTGCTGCCCAGCTGATGCCGCTTCAGGATCACAGCACGCACCTATCAGCTTATGCTCCACAGCAGACCTCTGCTCCACTTACCTCTCTGATTGGCTCTCCCACCTTTTTACCCCAGTTCTTCCCTTGAGTAATTGCTCTGCATAGCCTCAGCTTACCTGGTGTGGATTCCCTCTTGCTTGTGTTTATGCTTCTTAGGTTTTGACCCGGCTTGGCTTACGACTCCTCTCCTGGCTCTAGACCCCGGCATCCTCATCACTACGCTGCTTCTCTCATCCCTTGATCTCGACTTGACCTTCTACCATCTGGACCTCTCCTCGACCCTCGGCTTCGCCACCTACTACGAGTACTCTCTCTTCGGATGTGACAGGTACCTCTTTTACCATACTAAGTCTCCTGGCCTGTCTACGCAAACTACCACACTACGGACACGCTTCCTCTACTGCGGGTGCATGTTACTAATGTCCCACCTCAGTACAGGGACGGCTTTGGTCTGCGGGCAGCACTACCGTGACAGAGAGGCAGTGCTATCAATGCAACAAAACTGGGCACATCAAGCCAGACTGTCCAGACCATCCGGGTCCGGTGGACCCCAGCAGGGGCAATGCTCTACAGCTGCAAAACCAGTCGCCCGTGTGCGACTGGCAACCCAAGAGGAGCCAAGTGCAGCTGTCTAACCAGCACAGTGAGGAATCTATACTTGCCACCAATGGACCAGCAGTGGAGACAGCAGGACATCAGATTGCGCCAGTCATGTTTGAATCCAACGATGTCTGGCAGAAGCATTTACGCACAGTGACCATTGGAGATCGCCAAGCAGCCGACTTGCTCGACTCCGGTGCCACTGTTACCCTGGTCCGACCTGATATGGTCCGGACAGATGAATTGCCCCTGGACACAGGGATGCAAGTAACCATGCCGTATGGTGGACCGCGGTCCATCCAAGTTGCCCGGGTATTCCTGGATTGTGGTGCTGGATGAGGCATGAGAGAGTTGCAGGTGTTGCCCGGGTTAGATGCTGAGGTCTTCCTTGGCAATGACCTGGGGCATGTTACGTGTTTTTTTACGGCCAAACTGGCTCATAATACAGCGATTACCAGGAGTCAGTCATCAGGAGTTGCACCTGAAGGATCCACCGTCCCCCTGCATTTAGGACCAACAGTTCCAGGGGTCTCCGAGGAGACCAGGCAGGTAAGCCAGAGTGAGTCGCGACAGTGTGCTGACTTACCTTCCCCTTTACATGTTCCCCTTCCCCCCGACATAGAGACTAAGGGGGTCATGCAGTAAGCGGTGGAAAGGCACTTCTCGCCCGTTTCACGCCAAAAATGCCTACCCCTAATCAGTAAGGGGTGGAAAAATGGCGAGAAGCAAAAAAACGCCAATGTGTTTGGCGGTTTTTTTTTTCCGCCATTGGCGAGGCGAAACGACACTTTTCGCCTCAAGTAGGCATTTTTTCCACCACGCTCAATTCTAGTAGTGGCGAGTAGCTTTGCGTCGCAATTCGCCACTCTCGAATCCAGCACGCCACAAAAAGTAGGCAAGTTGATGGTGAGAGGCTGCTGATGAGCGGCGGATTGGCACTTAGAAAAAATTCAGGCCTTTTTCCTGGCTGTGATTGATGCCGGGAGTCTCCGAAGCTGATACCATTAATACCAGCACCGGAGCACCCGGCATGCATCCGAGGCAGGAAAAATGCATTTAAAGCCAACTTCATTACCTTAGTGGCTAACCGCTAAGACAATGAAGGGGTTAAGCCGCCGTGCCAGGTTTATTGTGGGTAGTGGGGGTGGGTGAAGGGGGTATTTGGCCTTTGTTGTTTGTTTAGGGCTTGCGGGGGGGTTGCGGGTGCACTTAACCCCTTCACGACCATAGCGGTTAATAACACAACGGTCATGAAGGGGTTAAGCCCTCCCGCTACCCACCCTCAAGCCCTAAACAAACCACCGTTGGAGCCAAATACCCCCTTCACCCACCCCCGCTACCCACAATACAAAGAAAACACACACAACAGCCCCACACTAAATAAATATATATATATATTACCCCAACAACCCCTATACCCCCTAACATACACATATATTCACATACAGTATAGTAATGGGCACAATTACTATTATCCACAAATGGATAATAGTGAATGCGCCCATTTAAAATACATAAACACAAATCAATACATTAAATACATATAGCACTCACCCATGTCCGGTGCCACGATGAAGGCCATCCTCATCTTCATCCTGCCCATGCCCCGTCCGCTGCTGCAAAACAGAAACAAGAATAAAAACATCCAATGTAATGTCACCTAACCCCTTAATCACCATAGCGGTTAGTAACCGCTACAGTCATTAAGGGGTTAACACAACCTTGCCCACCACTCGGGAGGCCTACATACCCTCCCCCACTAACCCCCCACCCCATGAGGCCTAACCACCCTCACCCACTACCCACAAGGGAGGCCTACCCACATACCCTTGGGGCAAATACCCCCTCCCGCCACCCCTAGTAACCACAATTAAAACAATACACTGCCACACAATAAACATTATTCTATTTATTAAATACATTACCCAACCACTGTGCCCCCCCATAAATACATGATTTATCCTTTTACATACAGGGTTCATACCCCAGCCCCACGCGAGTCCCCGGCGAGCCTGGCGGGTCACCTGACAGACCTACAGGGTAGCAGCAACTTGTTTCATACAGGTTCTGGAGGCCTGTTGGTGGGTCCCGCCAAGCACCATGGCACCCAGGTGGTCTCCGCTGGTCACCGTGGGCCACAATTGGGTCCCCACGGTAGGCCCGCGGATGTCTGGGAGCCCCGGGTCAGACCCACAGGTGTCGGAGGGGCCTCGGGTTGTTCTCATGGGGGTCTGGGGACCTACAAGTGCTCACTACGGGTCCGCGGTGCCCCCACAGATGTGGGACCACCGGTTCTTCCCGCACACTACAGGTCCGCGGTGCCCCCACGGATGTGAGGCCACCGGTTCTTCCCCGCAGACTAAGGGTCCGCGGTGCCCCCACAGATGTGGGGCCACCGGTTCTTCCCCGCAGATCTCACCCATGGACCCACACAGCCTGGTACCGCAGGTGGTCTCCAGAGGTCTCACGCAGTACCAAGGAGCAAACCCTGAATGTAAAATAAATAAACCTGAACTATACATTCAATACATACATCCCCCCCCCCCCCCAAACACATACAGTACAATAATGTGCCAAATAACTATTATCCAGATATGGATAATAGATTATTTGCCCATTATTAAACACATAAAACATGCATAAATCAAAACATGAATTTTTAATCTTAAAATCACCACATTGCATGTTTAAATAAATCCAGCAGCCATTGTAAATATAAACCAACAAAAATGCAGCTACACAAATGTCTATGAAATGTCACACAATTGCATTGAGTGTGTACATGATGCAATTAATCTGTGCATCATGTAAGACTAGGCAAAATATATGTAACAATAAAATACAATATGAACAATGTCCCCTAACCAGCAATGCCTCCATGACAATCAAATAGAAACTAAGCAACATCAATACAATTAGCATCAATCAATTAATCCATTTCCTCAAACAATTACAATGCAATACAAATCAATTATTCAATTCCCTATTCAATTCCTAAAGACAAACCATTGCCAAAACAATTCTAATTTAAAGTAAACACCATCATTCTAATCTAAGTACCATAAAGAAGTCATTACAATTAATCTGTAACTAAAAACAAATTACATTATTCACAACAATTACAAAATAAAGCAGATAAATACATTAGCCATACATGAAAAGAACATAAACATTAGCAAACCAATCAATTATTATCCCTATATGTCTATCCATATAGATAGATATACATAAAATCCAGGGGCAATAATACAGCATAAAAAACAATGCATTTGCATACAAAATTCACTTACAATACACCCATTCAGTGTCCGTGAATGTATGTATATACATAGATACATTAAAGGGCATTAAATGGGACTGAAAAAATAAAAGACATGAATGAAAAATCAAAAAAACCTGTAAATGTAAAAATAATAAACTTTTCTTTTGTTTACTCACCATTAGATGCCCACTCATCGAAATCCAAGCGACCCGGAAGCACAGGAACCAATCTACAGGTAAACCATAAAATAATAAACCATTACAAATCCACGTCTCTGTCTTTTTCTTCTATTTGTAATCCTTCCCGTCTGTCTTGGGGTCTTCAATTCTTCTTTGGGGTCTTTTGGGGTCTTCTCCGGCTTCGGCCATCTGCTTTCGGCTTCTTCCGTCTTCTTCCGTCTTCTTATGCCACGCCCTTCTTCTCTTCTTAGGAGGGGAGATGTTCCCTCCTCGGCGACTAACTTCAAAATTAGGCGACATAGGCTTTTCTAGGCCTCTGACGTCACATTTTGCACAAATGTTTCACACGGTCCTGATTGGGCCGTGAGAAACATGTGATTTGGCCGGACAAAAAAAAATTGATGCCGTCATTTAAAGGCAATGAAAGCACAGCCAATCAGAATGGCTGTGCTTCAATTGCCTTTAAGATGACGTCATGAAAACAAACATGGCCGCCCTCACATGGTACGGTAGCCAATCAGAGCGTGGGAACTCCATCCAAAATTTGATTGACTCTAATACCATGTGACAGGCTTTCAATTATGTCACATCCGTTCTCCCCCAAGCCTCTATCACATGGTCTACTAGAGCCAATTAGAGTAGGGATGTAGTTCCCAGGCTCTGATTGGCTACGTACCATCTGAGGGCGGCCATGTTTGTTTTCATGACGTCATCTTAAAGGCAATTGAAGCACAGCCATTCTGATTGGCTGTGCTTTCATTGCCTTTAAATGACGTCCTCTATATACAGCACTCAGTGTCATGTATATTGTATACCAATGGACATAATAGCCCTGCAGTGAAATGCTGCTAATCAGGTCAGTGACCCAGAATCACCAGAGAGATCAAAAACAATAAAATGTTATTACTTCTACATAGAGATTTAAAAAAACATAGATACATTATTAAAAATCCCCATACTAATATGGCTATAGTGAGTAAATAGTCAGAGTTACAAGTGTGCCTATGTGGCTATTAACACATTTATACTCCTATTCCACATCCACATTCCTCCTGCCCCTGATGAAGCGTGGTGAACACGTGAAACGTACGTCGGGAACGTAGGGCATCACAGTCCGTGACGTCACTCGAAGTGGTGACATCCATACTACCTAGTCAACGAGCAGGCTTGTATATGTAGCGGTTTACTTACCTCATGCTGCCGATGCCACAATCCTGTATAGGAGACAAGGTTCTAGCATATATCTTATGCAACCTATTGTGTGTATGGGATATGATCCCGGTCTTCAGGGCTCAGCTGTTTGTGGTATACAATTGATTAATCCTTTAATCACAATTCATGCAGTCACTTGAGCATATATTGAGCTGTATGAGACTCACTGTGGTATATAGGCAGACAGGTGTACAGGTTATACTGGAGGAGTGACACAGAACTCTATATATACCATAAAGGCACTGTCTAAATCCCCAGTAAACCAAAGTACATACCTTGTAATAAACCGTTCTCTATTGGAGCCTCAGTGGAACAGCTGCTCAGACTTCAGATGAGTGCGTGCATCACGCCAGTAACATGAATAGGCGGTGGGTGGTCCCGTGGGATCCGACGGCGGAGCACTGCAACTGTAAACAATGGGGGCTGCAAACCAGTTCCGATTATACAAAGAATTTATTTAGTGGTCATAGGGAGTACAAATAAACACTCTTTTATTATTAGGTCCATCAATTTCATTGAGCAGTCATCTAGTACTTTGATCCACTATGCTTCAAATCCTTTGGAAGGGAAGCCAAAGGAGGGCATTTTTTTTTGATTCGTAGACCCCTGGGGATCCTTTTAGAAATAACATAGTTAACTAGGGTTGTAATGTCCCACCAGAGTCTTAGATTGGTTGTTAGTGCCCTTTCAAGCTTTGCAAAGTACATTGTAAGATCTAATGAATCTTCACATGTGTTGGATATAGTCCCTGTGAAGACATGTGCTGCTCTACGTTTGCGTCCGCTGTTGTCTGCGCATTTTTGGACAAATGTGGTGTTCAATGGAATATCAGACATGACTTCCTCTACAGTCTCTTCCATCTCTAAAAACAGATTCCTTTAAGATCCACAAGTATAAAAAATATATATATAAACTGGTATTGCTAGCAGCCCCTCGTGTTATAATTATTGACAATCCATAATGAGCGAGCTCCTGATGAAATTAGAATATATTGTGTGTATGGGATATGATCCCGGTCTTCAGGGCTCAGCTGTTTGTGGTATACAATTGATTAATCCTTTAATCACAATTCATCCAGTCACTTGAGCATATTTTGAGCTGTATGAGACTCACTGTGGTATATACAGTAGGCAGACAGGTGTACAGGTTATACTGGAGGAGTGACACAGAACTCTATATATACCATAAAGGCACTGTCTAAATCCCCAGTAAACCAAAGTACATACCTTGTAATAAACCGTTCTGTATTGGAGCCTCAGCGGAACAGCTGCTCAGACTTCAGATGAGTGCGTGCATCACGCCAGTAACATAAATAGGCGGTGGGTGGTCCCGTGGGATCCGACGGCGGAGCACTGCAACTGTAAACAATGGGGGCTGCAAACCAGTTCCGATTATAAAAAGAATTTATTTAGTGGTCAGAGGGAGTACAAATAAACACTCTTTTATTATTAGGTCCATCAATTTCATTGAGCAGTCATCTAGTACTTTGATCCACTCTGCTTCAAATCCTTTGGAAGGGAAGCCAAAGGAGGGCATTTTTTTGATTCGTAGACCCCTGGGGATCCTTTTAGAAATAACATAGTTATCTAGGGTTGTAATGTCCCACCAGAGTCTGAGATTGGTTGTTAGTGCCCTTTCAAGCTTTGCAAAGTACATTGTAAGATCTAATGAATCTTCACATGTGTTGGATATAGTCCCTGTGAAGACATGTGCTGCTCTACGTTTGCGTCCGCTGTTATCTGCGCATTTTTGGACAAATGTGGTGTTCAATGGAATATCAGACATGACTTCCTCTACAGTCTCTTCCATCTCTAAAAACAGACTCCTTTAAGATCCACAAGTATAAAATATATATATATAAACTGGTATTGCCAGCAGCCCCTCGTATTATAATTATTGACAATCCATAATGAGCGAGCTCCTGATGAAATTAGAATATATTGTGTGTATGGGATATGATCCCGGTCTTCAGGGCTCAGCTGTTTGTGGTATACAATTGATTAATCCTTTAATCACAATTCATCCAGTCACTTGAGCATATTTTGAGCTGTATGAGACTCACTGTGGTATATAGGCAGACAGGTGTACAGGTTATACTGGAGGAGTGACACAGAACTCTATATATACCATAAAGGCACTGTCTAAATCCCCAGTAAACCAAAGTACATACCTTGTAATAAACCGTTCTGTATTGGAGCCTCAGCGGAACAGCTGCTCAGACTTCAGATGAGTGCGTGCATCACGCCAGTAACATAAATAGGCGGTGGGTGGTCCCGTGGGATCCGACGGCGGAGCACTGCAACTGTAAACAATGGGGGCTGCAAACCAGTTCCGATTATAAAAAGAATTTATTTAGTGGTCAGAGGGAGTACAAATAAACACTCTTTTATTATTAGGTCCATCAATTTCATTGAGCAGTCATCTAGTACTTTGATCCACTCTGCTTCAAATCCTTTGGAAGGGAAGCCAAAGGAGGGCATTTTTTTGATTCGTAGACCCCTGGGGATCCTTTTAGAAATAACATAGTTATCTAGGGTTGTAATGTCCCACCAGAGTCTGAGATTGGTTGTTAGTGCCCTTTCAAGCTTTGCAAAGTACATTGTAAGATCTAATGAATCTTCACATGTGTTGGATATAGTCCCTGTGAAGACATGTGCTGCTCTACGTTTGCGTCCGCTGTTATCTGCGCATTTTTGGACAAATGTGGTGTTCAATGGAATATCAGACATGACTTCCTCTACAGTCTCTTCCATCTCTAAAAACAGACTCCTTTAAGATCCACAAGTATAAAAAATATATATATAAACTGGTATTGCCAGCAGCCCCTCGTGTTATAATTATTGACAATCCATAATGAGCGAGCTCCTGATGAAATTAGAATATATTGTGTGTATGGGATATGATCCCGGTCTTCAGGGCTCAGCTGTTTGTGGTATACAATTGATTAATCCTTTAATCACAATTCATCCAGTCACTTGAGCATATTTTGAGCTGTATGAGACTCACTGTGGTATATAGGCAGACAGGTGTACAGGTTATACTGGAGGAGTGACACAGAACTCTATATATACCATAAAGGCACTGTCTAAATCCCCAGTAAACCAAAGTACATACCTTGTAATAACTATGTTATTTCTAAAAGGATCCACAGGGGTCTACGAATCAAAAAAATGCCCTCCTTTGGCTTCCTTTCCAAAGGATTTGAAGCAGAGTGGATCAAAGTACTAGATGACTGCTCAATGAAATTGATGGACCTAATAATAAAAGAGTGTTTATTTGTACTCCCTATGACCACTAAATAAATTCTTTTTATAATCGGAACTGGTTTGCAGCCCCCATTATTTACAGTTGCAGTGCTCCGCCGTCGGATCCCACGGGACCACCCACCGCCTATCTTATGCAACCTGATTGAATATCCATTCCTTTGTTGCGTGTTGGTGTGATTGCATTTTACCTATGGTGTTTATCGGAGGTGGCTAATTCAGCATTGTTTTGACATAATACCATTTGATCCCATATAGGGTATACAGGGAGAAATCTCATGATTACCTATACTTACACCACACCCATGGAGGAATAAATGTGCATCTATTTGACACACTACTCACCATACAACGTGATTAATCTCCCTACAGAGCTATACCTATTGAATACTATCATTAATATGAGTTTTGGTATATTTATGCGCTACACCAGTCTGATCTCTGAATGAGATATATATTTACATTGACTTAATTATCTGGGTATTCTTGAGAATCGTTGCTAGGTAATATATTAATATGCTATTTGGGTGTGGAATAGGAGTATAAATGTGTTAATAGCCACATAGGCATACTTGTAACTCTGACTATTTACTCACTATAGCCATATTAGTATGGGGATTTTTAATAATGTATCTATGTTTTTAAATTCTCTATGTAGAAGTAATAAAATTTTATTGATTTTGATCTCTCTGGTGATTCTGGGTCACAGACCTGATTAGCAGCATTTCACTGCAGGGCTATTATGTCCATTGGTATACAATATACATGACACTGAGTGTTGTAAATAGAGGGTACCTGTCTGATCATTCTATTTGATCAAACTGTTACCACTATAATATCACCCACCGCAGCACCTGTCATTTATTGATTAATTATATGGTGATTGCGGTTGCATTCACATATTCACTTTAAATGACGTAATCAATTTTTTTTTGTCAGGCCAAATCACATGTTTCTCACGGCCCAATCAGGACCGTGGGAAACATTTGAGCAAAATGTGACGTTATAGGCCTATAAAAGCCTATGTCGCCTCATTTTGAAGCTAGTCGCCGAGGAGGGAACATCTCCCCTCCTAAGAAGAGAAGAAGGGCGTGGCGTAAGAAGCCGGAAGAAGACGGAAGAAGCCGGAGAAGACCCCAAAAGACCACAAAGAAGAAAAGAAGACCTCAAGACAGACAGGAAGGATTACAAATAGAAGAAAAAGACACAGAGGTGGATTTGTAATGGTTTATTATTTTATGGTTTACCTGTGGATTGGTTCCTGTACTTCCGGGTCGCCTGGATTTCGGTGAGTGGGCATCTAATGGTGAGTAAACAAAAGAAAAGTTTATTATTTTTACTTTTACAGGTTTTTTTGATTTTTCATTCATGTCATTTATTTTTTCAGTCCCATTTAATGCCCGTTAATGCATCTATGTATATACATATATTCACGGACACTGAATGGGTGTATTGTATGTGAATTTTGTATGCAAATGCATTGCTTTTTATTCTGTATTATTGCCCCTGTATTTTATGTATATCTATCTATATGGATAGACATACAGGGATAATAATTGATTGGTTTGCTAATGTTTATGTTCTTTTCATGTATGGCTAATGTATTTATCAGCTTTATTGTGTCATTGGTGTGAATAATGTAATTTGTATTTAGTTACAGGTTTATTGTAATGGCTTCTTTATGGTACTTAGATTAGAATGAAGTGGTTACTTTAAATTAGAATTGTTTTGGCAATGGTTTGGCTTTAGGAATTGAAGAGGGAATTGTATAATTGATTAGTATTGCATTGTAATTGTTTGAGGAAATGGATTAATTGATTGATGCTAATTGTATTGATGTTGCTTAGTTTCTATTTGATTGTCATGGAGGCATTGCTGGTTAGGGGACATTGTTCATATTGTATTTTATTGTTACATATATTTTGCCTAGTCTTACATGATGCACAGATTAATTGCATCATGTACACACTCAATGCAATTGTGTGACATTTCATAGACATTTGTGTAGCTGCATTTTTTTTGGTTTATATTTACAATGGCTGCTGGATTTATTTAAACATGCAATGTGGTGATTTTAAGATTAAAAATTCATGTTTTGATTTATGCATGTTTTATGTGTTTAATAATGGGCAAATAATCTATTATCCATATCTGGATAATAGTTATTTGGCACATTATTGTACTGTATGTGTTTGGGGGGGGGGGGGGGGGATGTATGTATTGAATGTATAGTTCAGGTTTATTTATTTTACATTCAGGGTTGGTTCCTTGGTTCTGCGTGAGACCTCTGGAGACCACCTGCGGTATCCTCGGGTATCTCACGGGTACCAGGCTGCGTGATCCACGGGTGACACCTGCGGGGAAGAACCGGTGGCCCCACATCTGTGGGGGCACCGTGGACCCGTAGTCTGCGGGGAAGAACCGGTGGCCTCACATCCGTGGGGGCACCGCGGACCCGTAGTGAGCACCCGTGAGTCCCCAGACCCCCGTGAGAACCACCCGAGGCCCCTCAGAAACCTGTGGGTCTGACCCGGGGCTCCCACACATCCGCGTGCCTACCGTGGGGACCCAATTGTGGCCCACTGTGACCCGCGGAGACCACATGGGGGCCATGGCGCTTGGCAGGACCCACTAATAGGCCTCCAGAACCTGTATGAAAGAAGTTGCTGGTACCCTGTAGGTCTGTCAGGTGACCCGTCAGCCCACCGGGGAGTCGCGTGAGGCTGGGGTATGAATCCTGTATGTAAAAGAATAAATCATGTATTTATGAATAAATCATGTATTTATTAATGTCCCCAATAAACATGCCCCTTCATTGCCTTAGCTATTGTCAATACTACTCGGGACGCAGGGGGTCCCTGGTCCACAAAGCAATGCGGTTCAGCTCAGGGGACCCCCTGCTCACTGTACAATATCATTAAAAATACATTCATGCTGCTTCGTTACCATAGCACATAGCCGCAATGGTAAGGAATGAGTGTTTATTGATATTGGTGTTTTATTCATACTGTAGATGTGCAGAGGGTCTCTGGAGCTGAACCGCTTTGGTTTTAAGTCCGGGTACCCCCTGCTTCCCGAGATACTGGCACCTTTAGGGAGTGCCGGTATCCCTCTGCTTTGTTTACATTCCACGGTCACGTGATCGGGACATTTAAATGCAGAGGGATACTGGCACCTCATAAAGGGGCCTGTATCTCGGGAAGCAGGGGGTCCCCGGACCTGAAACCAATGCGGTTCAGCTCTGGAGACCCCCTGCACATGTACACTATGAATAAAATTGAATTTTAAATCATTTTTAATGTGCCGATGTTTGCGCCGAGAGAGCAACGGATCTCTCTCTGCTGCAAACACATCTCGGCAGGGGACGGCTTCTCAGCAGCTTCTCGCCAGGCAGCCGTCTCGCCACCGGTTACTCGCCATTATATCAAATGCTGGTGGCGCATTCATTCACCAGGGATTAGGCCCTTCCTGCATACAGCGAGGTTAACATATCAAAAACATGGCTAGTTCAAAACCTGGCTAATGCATTTTTCCGCTGCTTACTGCATAGACCCCTAAGGGTGGGTGGCCAGAATTAGGGGCACAGTTTTTGTACAGTATGCGGTGAGAGCTGATCCCAGCTTGTAGGGCATGAGTCTGCCTCGGACAGTGGGTCAGATCGGTACTCATGGCACGTGGGCTCTTATATAGAGAGCACGGTTCTACCGCTCCAGATAGGGTTTGGACAGGTAGAAAATAGTTAGTGGTACCGAGGGAGAATAGGCAACAGGAGGTCACTCGGACGAGAGCTCTGCTGTTGCAGCATTACTACTGGCTTGGGGGATCAGGGGCAGTGGCAGATTTTTGCTGGTCCTGTGATGCCTGCCAGAGTGGGTAAGGCGGTTGATCGTGTGAGGTCACCCTTGAATCCACTACCGGTAATTGGGGAACCTTTCCAGAGGGTAGCTATGGACATAGTAGGACCCCTCATGATCCCCAGTTTGTCTGACAAGCGTTACATTCTCACAGTGGTAGATTTTGCTACCAGGTACCCTAAGGCTGTGGCACTTTCCACCATCGGTGCTAGGGCAGTAGCAAAAGTGTTGTCAGTCATTTTCACTAGCGTTGGTTTCCCTAGTGAGATTCCAACTGATCAAGGGTCGCAATTCCTGAGTGAATTATTACAGTGTTTCTGGATGCGTGCAGGGTGAAGCACCAGCGCATGACCCCTTACCACCCCCAGACGAACGGTTTATGTGAGAGGTTTAAAGGTACCCTGAAGCAGATGCCTCAAGCTTTTAAAGAAGCTGAAGGAAAAGATTGGGAGATTCATTTGCAGCATTTGCTGTTTGTGTACCGAGAGGTGCCACAAGAATCTACCGGGTGCTCTCACTTCGAGCTGCTATATGGTCGCAGGGTATAGGGACCTCTTGACTTATTCCGGGAGAGATGGGAAGGGGAGACTGCCAATACTGATGCATCTGTACTACAGAATGTGGTAGATCTCAGGGATCGGTTAGAAATGCACAAAGCTTGGTATGATCAAAACGCCCATAGCAGATCATTCATCCCAGGACAGCAGGTTCTTGTTCGGAAGCCCTCTCAGCAGAACAAACTAATGGCTGCCTGGTCTGAACCATACATGGTTATCAGGAAGATGAATGAGTATTGGTATGTTTTACAACATCAGCAGTACTGTGCACACATTCTTTCTCATCAGTGATACTGGATCTACACTTGCTAAGTAAAACTTCTGTACCTTCCTTGGGTCCACAGCACACTGCTTGCTTCTGCAGTTCCTTGGCTCATTGAAAAAAATAGTCCTCTGGCTGCTGCCCTTTTTCTAGGGCCACGTAGGGGTCTTCCTCAACATCTGAATAAGGCCTGAAGGGACACTGCTCCGTGTGGCTGGGCTCTTTACACCAGGAACACATTTTCTTCCCCATTCTTGCAGAGTCTGTATTTGACTTCAGCTGGGTCGGCCATTTTAAATACCCAGGGTTTTTTTCCTTTCACCAGTGGCGGGGTAGAATCTGGTCACAGCATCAGTCACTTGTGTGGGTCACCTCTATCGCAGCTCTCCCAGTCCAACTGTGGCATTGTGGCTTTCTTCAGTGCAGTGTAGTTTTCCTGCCTGGATGTGTAGCCCTTTAATTCTGGTCACTGCTGCATGTGATTATTTTGGTTTTGTTGCTCAAACTATTTGCAGGAACTGTATGCAGGCAAAACACAAAAATGATCACAGGCAGTCTCAGGGGCCCCTTTTAACTTCAAGGGCTACCTCTCATCCCACTTCTGGCACCATATGTAAGAGACATGTTCAGAGGTACGTAATGGAGCTCATTTAAAGTGAAACTTAAATTAGGCTTTATTGCGCCTGTCCCTTTAACATAGCAAAAGTATTCAAAATGAGCCAAAGAAAAACCTGCTCCATTTTGGAGACTATCTACACATGTAGTCCAGCCCTCTCTAACTGGGTGGTTAGCTAAGCTAATTACCAGCCCCAAATATATATACAGATATATAACAGTCCAATAAGAAAGTCTTATGTGTATCTTGTAGCTGTAGGGGAAGTCCTCTCTGCTCTCCTTGTGTGCTATAGCAATATCAGGATCCAGGTTTAGAAATCTTCTCCCCTTTGTCTTGCTGTCAGCCTGCAGTCTCTTTGCAGCTCAAGACATTTGTCCTCTGGACAGTTCAGTGCCCACTAAGGAAATCTTCTGGTCTGTCTTTCCTAGGTCAGCTCCAATTGTGAACTCAGGAATCCTCTGGTCTGTCTCAGAACAGGCTATTTCTGAGAGAGCTATAGTCAGCCACGTGGAGTTGGTTGGTTGCACACCAGCAATTGACCAGCACACTGCTGGATTAGAGGCAGGTTGCTTTAACAGAGATAAGTCCCTGTTACACTGCCCATCTGACATTTGCCAAAAAGCACGTAGATGATCCACAAAACTTCTGGAGCAAAGGGCATTTCGCCAAACACCTTGTCACTAGTGTGACCAAGGATACCATGATGGGGTTTTCTGATAACCCATTCTTCATGATCCTAGCTTCTCCCTCGATCCACCATCTCCCCCCCCCCGCCCCAATATCTGGTTCATGGACCGTATTAAGTTTCCCCACAAAAGCGTTAAAAACAACAAATATACAAAAAAATAAAAGAAAATACCTGTTAAAACAAGCTGCCGCCTTGGGAAAGTGGCTAAGCTCAAAATAATTCTCGGGAACTGGGACAATGACTAACATATCCACAATAAAGATAGTACCCATAAATGTTAAAGGGCTAAACTGAAATAGAAAGAGAAGATTGGCTCTCCAGGAATTAAAAAAAACCAAAGGGGACATTCTGTTTTTACATGACACGCATTTCAATTCGGATTCCCCCCCAAACACATTCAAACAAACATTCCCTCATGCACACTACGCTTCTTACTCAATGAAAAAATGGGGAGTAGCTATTCTATTTAAAAACAATGTTCTATTTATCTGCAAGAAGGTTACAAGAGACCCCGGGTGCAGGTATATACAGTAGTACTACAGGGCTCCCTTTCAGGGGTCCTCCTAACATTGTGTAATATATACGCACCCAACGAAAACCAACCTAAATTCTTAAAGGAGGCGGTTGGAGTCTCTAGATACGGAATCTCTGGCATCCATAATTGTTGCGGGAGATCTCAATCTGACAAGCAATCCGGATTTGGATAAATCCACAACTCTTGGTGCCGCCCATTCTAGTATAACCTTATAAAGGGCAAAAGAGTTTAAAGAATTTCTGGGGAGCTTTTCGCTCATAGATATTTGGAGAACACAATATCCAGGTCAACGGGATTATACTTTCAATTCAACTCCTCATCAGTCCTACTCGAGGATTAATTATTTTCTGGGTACCAAAAATATTCTCCAGGCATCCGCCCAGTCGACTATAGGAACAATATCTTGGTCTGATCATGCCCATGTCGAATTAGTGCTCTCTCTCCCTTTTGGTAAAAACAATAGATACCCCTGGAAAATAAATGACTCTGTTAAATTCGCAAGAAATAGAGAATTCAATCAAGCAAAAACTTTTGGAATATTTTTTATTAAATAAAGGCACAGTATCCTCTCCGGAAATGTTGTGGGAGGCACACAAAGCCTCAGTCAGAGGAGATCTTATCTCTATAGCATCATACAAGAAAAAAGAAAAACAAAAAAATACAGGGAAGCAGCTGACAATTTGTTTAATATAGAACAACAACATAAAAAAAACCCGTCCAAAAAACTTCGGCACTAGTGGAGAAAGCGCGATTGGAGCTTAAAAAGACCCAGCTGGAACAGGTAGAGAGCACTAAGATGGACAAACCAAAGATACTACAACAAGGGTAACAAGGCAGACAGACTATTAGCTAGTAAACTCAGAGGTCTGAGAGTTAAATCTCAAATCCTAGCAATTAGAACTAAAACAGGATTGATAACATACAATGACAGAGAATAGTTAAGGAATTTTCAAATTTTTATACCAAATTATATAATTTAGAATCGGCCAATGGGGGCCAATCAGGGTCCGAGGCAATAAACAAATATCTTAGAAAATGCAATCTTCCACAGATTTTGGAGGAGGTCTCCCAAAATTTAAATAAAAAAATAACTCTAGAAGAACTCTTAGAAGCTATAAAACAACTTAAAACAAATAAAACATCAGGCCCGGATGGGTTTTCCAACCTGTATTACAAAAAGTTTCGGGCGGTGCTGGCCCTGTTTATTCTCGAGATGTTCAACTCGTTTTTAGAGGGAGCCGAAATCCCTATATCAATGTCAATGGCTAATTTAGCCATAATACACAAGGAGGGAAGAGATCGACTTCAGTGTGGAAACTATAGGCCTATTTCCCTATTAAAATCAGATCTAAAGATCTACAGCAAAATTTTAGTGAATAGATTAACCCCAATTCTACCTAAACTTATTCACCTAGACCAAGTGACAGACAAGCCTCGGACGACCGAAAGGTCATAAATATAGTGGACCACGTGCATCTGACCGGTACGAAGGCAATTCTATTGAGCCTGGATGCAGAAAAAGCGTTTGATAGAATTAGATGGGCATTTTTAGATCAGACAATGTTAAAATTCGGATTTGCAAGCCCATTCCTGGAAGGTGTTAGAGCCCTCTATAGGAAGCCCACAGCCTATATTAGACTTCCAGGAGGATACTCGGATCCCATCAAAATTAACAATGGAACCAGGCAGGGATACCCACTGTCGCCCCTTCTCTTTGCATTGTCGATTGAAACCCTAGCAGCTATAATCCGTGAAGATATAAATATACAAGGAATCCAGATAGGCGAGACAAACTATAAAATCTCTTTGTTTGCAGATGACATAATTCTATCGTTAGCCAGCCCATTGATATCCCTTCCTAATCTTCAATCCCAACTAGTCCAATTTGGAAAAATCTCGGGATACAAAATTAACAATGATAAATCAGAGGCCCTAAATCTTACTCTGCCAGGCCCGGAGATCAAACTACCGTAAACAAATTTTAACAATAAATGGAGTAGCACACACATAAAATACCTAGGAATCCAGATAACCAACTCATATAAAGCATTATACCAGAAAAAATTTCCCCCCATGTTTGAAAAAATGAAAAAAGATCTGCAGACTTGGAATAGGTTTCAGATCTCCTGGTTTGGCAGAATAGCTAAGGTAAAGATGAATATTTTGCCCAGATTACTGTATCTCTTTCAAACTCTCCCAGTTAAGGTCCCCATGAGAGAGTTCAAAAATATCCAAAATAGAATTGTCCAATTTATATGGAACAATATGGAACAATATGGAACAATAAAAGACCAAGAGTGGCAAGATCGATAATGTCCCAGATATCCTTAAATACTATCAGGTGGCCCACATAAAGCAAGTTGTAATGTGGAACAATGTCCCAGCAACCTGCAGCTTGCTGGGGATCGAGTCAACTTATACGGTCTCTTCCTCTCTGACATGAATTATGGAGCTGTGAAGAGGGGGAGAGCCTGGCGGGAAGATTTAAATTGGGATCGATGAGATGCACGTGGGAGATCTGGTCTAAATGCAAAAGAAAATACTCGGTTCCACATTTCCTTCTCTCCTTATTCCCATAATAAATAACCTCGGGTTTCCTCCGGGTTGCTCCCAAAAAAATATGGAGCAACTTAGGAAAATGGATATTATATTAGCAAAGGATCTAATAGAATGAGGTAAGATTCTCTCATTTCAAGAATTAAAACAAAAAACGCAAAGGCAGAATTTACAAATTTTTAGGTTCTTCCAAATTAGACACTTTCTACAAACAATATTCCAGAACGCTAAATTCTCAGTCCTAACAAAATTTGAATCAATATGCAATGAGGGTACCTATCAGAAGGGATTGATCTCGAGAATATATACGGAAATATCAACCCATGCAACTACTCAACCCCATAATTACATGCTGAAATGGGCTGAAGATCTCAATATAGAAATAGATAATGACGACTGGAGGGATATCTGGGAATCGGCAGCTAAAACATCAATTTGTACAATTACAAAAGAAAATATCTATAAAATTCTATTTTACTGGTACCTAACCCCCAAGTAGGCTGAGACAGATTTTCCCAGGGACTCCAGACCTGTGCTGGAGAGGTTGTGGTATGAAAGGAGACATGGCCCACATCTGGTGGTCTTGCCCACATATACAAAAATTCTGGACCATGATAGAAAACATGATATTCGAAGTCTCAGACCTGAGAATTCCAAAAGACCCCTTGACCTATCTATTAGACGGCCCAATTGAGGGACTCCACGCACCAATAAGAAAGTTGATCACTTTTATACTTACAGCGGCCTGTTGCGCCATAGCGGCAGTATGGAAAAACTTAAAACCTCCGTCTAGACCAGGCCTGCACAACTCCAGTCCTCGAGGGCCGCATACAGGCCAGGTTTTCAGGATATCCCTACTTCAGCACAGCTGGCTCAATTAGTGGCTCAGTATGACTGACAGTATGACTGAGCCACTAATTGAGCCAGCTGTGCTGAAGTAGAAATATCCTTAAAACCTGGCCTGTTTGTGGCCCTCGAGGACTGGAGTTGTGCAGGCCTGGTCTAGACGTACAGTGATTAAAAGGGTAAACAGTGTCAAACTTATGGAAAGACTCTCAGCACAATTGAACCAGTCCTTAAATATTTATTATAAGGTATGGGAAATATGGCCACAAGACTGGGATTCTTCCTAAAAAGGAGATAGGTTAAGTTAAGCTCCCAAAATAAAACGGAAGGGGGAGGAAAAAAAAACAGGCTAAAATAACCTGGGGGGCGGACCGATCTATGGAACAGAGCGGTAGATCCCCCATCCTCCCTTCCCTCCTACCCATATCTCCTACCCCTTCTCTTTTCCTCCTCCCCCTCTCTTCTTTCCTCCTTTATCTTTCTGTCTTCCTCTCTCTTATATGAAAATTAAAAGGTTTGGCTTAAAATCTGTAATATAATCTCCAATGATAATCAATTTGAAACCAAAGAAACAAATAGAAACAGGGATTTGAATATATACAAGTTTATTCCTCACTCGTGTAGAGTACACGACAAATTCTATAACTGTTTTTGCTCTTGCCTGTTTCTCTCTTGTTTTTCCTAAAGAAAAATATTGGTTACAATGGAAATGTTTTACTTTGTCAAACCTAATAAAAAAAGATTGAAACAAAAAAAAACTTCTGGAGCAATGTTCTCTGGACAGACAAGTCAAATGTATAACTTTTTGACCTCAATGAGAAACGTCATGTTTGATGAAAACCAAAAATGCGTTAGAACAGAAGAACCACATACCAACTGTCAAGCATGGAGCATGGTGTTTGGAGTGTGATGGTTTGGGGCTTCTTTGCAGCCTAAGGACCTGTACGGCTTTCCATTATTGACAACAATGAATTATGTCTTATATCAAAAGATTCTGAATGTGAATGTCAGGTCATCTGTTGTGAGCTGAAACTGAAGCAAAAGTGGGCCATGCAGCAGGACAATCATCCTAAACATACAAGCAGATCTACAAAATAATGGCTGCAGATGAACAAATTCTGCATTTTAGAATAGCCTAGTACACTTCAGGACCTAAACCCCATCGAAATGTTGTGGCAGAACCTGACGCGAGCTGTCCATGCAAGGAAGCCCACAAATGTCACTAAGTTGAAGCAGTTCTGTAAGGAAGAAAGGGCCAAAATTCCTCAAAGCCGATGTGAGAGTCTGACCAGCAGTTACAGGAAATGCTTAGTTGAAGTCATTGCTGCTGAAGGGGGTGCCACGAGGTACTGCATTTAAAGGTTCACAGACTTTTTCACACGTGGATATTGAATGTTTAATCATGTGTGGATAAATAAATGTTGAACAGGTATAATGTTTGATCAGGTTATCTTCATCTATTATTAGGACTTAGATTAAGATCAATCACATTTTAGGTTTGAAAATCTAAGGAGTTCACAAACTTTCTCACCACTGTATATATTTAGAGCAACTCTTTTATGTCTTGTTGAATAACTCTCTTGAATATGTGCTTATCAAAATATGCAAATATTTTTATTCAACTACCTTTGTACTTTGTAAACAATATTTGTGTGCTGGGGCCCCACACTGTTCTATAGATTTATTTTTGGACTGGGTGCAGGTCCCATGCACTATGCACCATGCACCATGCACCATGCACCATGCACCATTACTCCTATTACCATTGTGTCCAAAGCAATGTAAGCTAGATGTGCTGCCTAATACTGTAAATTGATATAACTCTCTTGATGTGTTCTGCAGGTTTCAATTTAAATTTGTTTCAAAACATATAACTAAATGAACAAAGTGAACCATAAATAGAAAGCAAAACTATTCACCCATCTTGTGTTGTTACAAACTTTTAGTGATATTGGACAGAAGAAAAAATTGGAATGAGATTTTGTTTACAGAAAAGTTTCCTTTGTTCTACAATGAGTAGATAATGTGAAAAATAAGTAATAGGTAAAATAATTGCTATGTAAGAGGTTTCTGTGATACAAAAGAAGTATCCACATTTACTATGGCATTTTCACATCCCCTCCACTTACAAAATGGGATTGGGTACAAAAAACGGTATATATTCACCAAAGAAATCAAATTAATCCCACAGAAAGCAATCTTTTTTTTTCTTTGATAAATCGTTATTGCTTGTTACATATTTTGAAGAGCCAGATAAATAGTCACCTTTGTGTGAATTATTTGGGTAAATCTTCAACCATCTTTGCAGCAAGGAAGTAGCCTGGGGATTTTGTCCTAAATACATTTTGCCCTGGGACAGTTTTGTGGCAGGTAAAGGTGAATGATAAGTTCATTTGCATATTAATTGTATATAACTATTTACTGGGGAATTGTACCACAGTTTTACAATTTAGTTATAACTGAACAATATGCCCTAAATCTGTGCATAGTTATAAATCCCTAAATTATGTGAATGCGTCATAAATTAATGACTCATTTACTGGGGATTCATTTCACTGTGATATTTGATATACTGTTGAACTGTATAGTACAGTAAGTATTAAATGTTTGATTTATTGACAGGCTCTTTGGAAGACCCATCTTTTTCCAACCGGTACCTATTCAGATGTGTGAACTTGCCCTAATTCGCTTTGTCTATACTGGATATTTCTCTTAACCTTTCAAAAAAGTTCCAATATAGTTAAAAATAAAAATAAAATTTGTAGAACTTTTTAGTCTAAAAAAGTTTGGGTGGAAATAAAATTCAAAATTGTTAATTAATTTCAAAGAATCTACCCTGAAATATGAGCTTACGAGAGAATGAGTATTGTAAGTATGTGCAAATAAACTACAGTAGTATCTATCTATCTATCTTAGAAATTGATGCTGTTTTAACTCCCATTTTGCAGTCAAAGACTTAGCTAAATTACTTCCGGTATGTTTACTAGTTATTCTTGTCATATTTATTGACATTATTAAAAATGGATCTTTTTGGGGGTATGAAATCTGTACCTCCCCCCCCCCCAAAAAAAAAACCTCTCATAGTATACTTTGTACCATGTCTCGAACCTTTGTAGTCAGGCCCAGAGCAAAACTTAATTTCTGCATCCAGCTCTGGAAAAAGCGCTGCAAGATGAAATATTCTTGTGGCATTTCTTCTCTTTAAGGAGGTCGCTTGCATTTCTCACTGACATTTGGTGATAATTATGGAAAATGAGTGTGTGGTCAAGGGTATGTACCAAGATTTAATTTTTTTTAAATGGTCAAAATATCAGTACTAAAAAAATAATAAAAACCTTCAAAAAAATTGTGTTGTATGCATAAAGACTTCATACTTCATACACATGACACATAATTTGTTGTTTGAAATTATTTTTGACACATCCATTTGAGGATACACTGTTAATTAAAACAGAATTATATGTATTTTTTAATGTATTACTAGTATTATTAAATATCACTTTTTAGTGTAATATTATTTATAACAGACATATTATGAAATAATACATTGCGTTAACCCAGTGTTGCGCAAACTGGGGGGCGCAAGATTATTTAGGGGGGGTGCAGGCGGCGAAATCTGGGGGCGGGCAGACACTGTGCACAGGCGGCCCAGAAGCTCAAGAAGCTCAAGCTCAAGCTCTGAAGCTCAAGAAGCTCAAGCTCTGTGCTGTTGCTTCTCTGTACTGTCTGCTTGCTGTGGGGGTGAGGCCTTGCTGCGGGGCAGGGCCTTCACACAGACAACCCCTCCTCCTCCTGTCTGTTACTCGCCCCAGTTTGCAGTAGTACACGGGGGACCAGAGCATGCGTGTGTGTTGTGATTGAGTGTGTTGTGTGTGGGCTGTGACGTGACGTGACATAACCCTGCAGCATAATTTGACGTAGATACAAGGTAGGGTGGAGGGCGCGAGAGCCGGGGAAGGGAAGACAGGGGGGCGCAGCTTCAAAAGTTTGCGCTCCCCTGCTCTAAGAAACAATGCGTATTTTGATCTTGTCATTGCAAATTAATGGTTCAGTAGTGATGATAACTCTCAAGCCATGAGTGGTGTCAGTCTTTGTAGAAGTTACTATGGGCTTTGTTTTTATCGACCTTGACTTTTAAAGTAGAATATCTTTTGTTGGATTTTTTTATTGGTTTACCAATGATTTAAATCGCTGTTAACATTGATTACGTTAAAAAAATCCCAAATCAAGTTTGCTACTCTGTCTCCTGGTGTGCTACAGGTTCATTGTTATGTTGTTTTATGTATATGTCAATGCTTTGTCCCAGGTGCCTGACAACCTTTTATTTTGTGCTTAGGATTTAATTATTTATGAAAATTATACCACTGTCAGAAAGTAGCACAATGCGTTTGACTGCATATGTGTAACAGTGCATTAGCGTTGTTAGATTATTATTAAGAAACTTATGTTATTGTATTTAGTATAAAATTTCATTTTTTTCCAGTTGGAAGAAACATTACACTTTGTTAGTCTTAAGTATACTGTTTGTCATGGGAGACCAGAACTTAACACAGGGATCAAGGCATCAGACAGGACAAAGCAGTTCAATAAATAATTTTTATTCCTGCCAGAGCCAGCAAGCACAGCACAAAACACACAATCAGAGCTATAGTCACAAAAACAGGGCATGCAGGGGGAAAACTAGCTGGCTAAGTGCTGATGTCATATTAAAGGCTTATTTCCCTCTCTGATGGGGTAGGGACTGTTCAGACCACTCTGGTGCAAGTTAGGGCAGAGCACTTTTAAAACTTCTGTTAAAAGTCCTGCTATTCGCTAATTGATAAACAAAATTGTGCAATGCTCAGCGTGAACAAGTATATGCAATAAAGATAATTACAATTCTTTCGCTGGAGTACCCTTCAGGTTTAAATAGATTAGGTAATCTCCTATGAAACCAATCAACTGGTAGTATCCCACATGACACTATAGTAAGGTATACACACAATAAAGTGTCCAGACACATATATGAAATAATATAGTGTGATAAATGGTAGAAGAGATATAATTCTCAAGGACTCACATGTAGTGCACCATCCTTGTGTGATGATTAACGTCCACCACGTCCTCAGGTACAGGTGTGCTAATGTCTTAATTCAAATGCAGAAACAGGAACCATAAAGGCACAAAGCACTACTTTCCAGCAGGTAGAAATTATCAAAAAAGCAGGGAGAGCGTTCCCAAAGTGAAAAACAGAGCTAATTTATTAGCAGCATGGATGCATACAGCATACACAGGCAAAAAAATCCTCCACTTACATGTTTTCACCTTGATCACGCTGGCTTACAGGATACTGAGGTGTCCGCCGATGGTGTTGGGGGCATTAGGACAGGCTTCTGGGGTATTATAGTGGCTGGTTCATTTTCACTCTGGTGTCAGCGCCTCTGTCTCTTGCAGGCTCCAGGAATGTGGAGACAATCCCTGCAGGAGAACTCACAATACTCCCCCAGATAGATTGCACACCAGACAGGAGTATATTTTAACAGGAACACTCTTTATTCATCCTCTGCATACTCAGCATACAGATGCAGCAGTCGTTATTTTAACAAATCACGCGGTGTATACCTCGGAATACCCATGTCATGGCACGGGATTTCTTCCAACCGTACCGCATTAAGACGCGAGTGCAGGTGAGTACATAAAATTGCATTTTAGTTTTCAGGTTTTAAAACACCTGAAATTGTCACAGTAGCACAGTAGCACAGTACTGTACACATTACAATTCATTAATTTAATTGCATTTAATTGCAACCAATCCATGAAATTCAAACAAAGCAACCGGGATAAACATGTGTGCCTGGGGCGATTGGTGGCGTTCATGCTGCGTGGAGTACAGCAGCGCACACGAAAATGGCGCCGTGATTTGTTTCAATAACGGCCGTTGCCTCTGTACAACAGTATCAGCCTTCACAGTACAATCGGCCTCCAGCCTTAGGATGGTCCCTGGACTTCCACCCCTGACCTAAGGCACCGAGGGCAGTACAAACTCCTCCCTGACTCCCTAATAGAGTCAGAGGTATGGTAATCACCCCCATTCCCCAGAGGGAGGGAACAGCAGGTGCCAGAGCCCTGTACACCTCTATGTGATACCAGTCTCTTTCAAGGGGAGAGACTAAATTTAGGAAGTGCAGCCCCTTAAGTACAGAGGAGTAATGTCCAAGGTCTGAGTCCCTTATTGGGCAGAACACAGGCTTTAGCCCACCTCCTCCCCTGTCACTCAAGGTAGGTGGGGAAACCCCTGGATTGGTCCTGACATTGCCTGCACTGTTACCAGGGCTTGCATGTCAGAGAGGGCAGATTAGTAGCCAAACCAAGCATGGCTACACATGAATGGGAGTTATGCTGTACTCAAGTTTAGTACCCTTTAATCATTCTGGGCCTCTGTGTTTTCCATGCATCACATTTTTATCTTGTGTTTACGAAAACAAAATCCACCAGGTCTGAAATGGTGTAAACTTTTATGCTTAACGATTTACATAAAATGTATGAAACACTTTCTTACATTTGAAGCAAATGCAAGCAGAAAATGGAACAATGTGTTAAAAAAAACAACCTTCTTAATGTTGATCTTTACATGTCCCCCGATGGAAGTTAAAGCTGGATTGTGCTCCGCTAACACTTATGAGAAAATTTGCAAACACATGGATACTTTTTTTTTTTGGCTAACTTTCACAAAAAGTACACTACATTTTCACAAGTTGTTTCTTGAGCAAAATGTTAACACTCTGGCATCGTTTTTAATCTCTGTGACTTTCATCAGCCATAAATGTTCAAATTGTGCTATAAATGCATGAAAATGTTTTGCATTTTCTAAACATTTCTAAATGTTTTGCATATACTACAGGATTAGTAAAAGCGATACATGTTTTGATCATATTCATTTATGTTTGGAGAGAGAGAGAGAGACATAATACCTGCGTCATCATTGAACAAGGATTTGTATGTAGTGTTTTCGTGCCTGTTAATGGCACTTACTGTAATTTAATGATATTACACTTAACCACTACAATATTTAATTGAGTGAGATCTTTTACTATAATAATGAATCAGATTAAGATATATTTTTATTTCACTAGTTATGCTGAACAATTACCACATTTAGCTAAGTAAGGTCTTTCGTTTTGCAATAATAATGAATCACATAGATCTATGATATGTTTTAATTGATTTATTTCTTATATATTTTACAGGCAGTGGCTGAAGTCTGAAGACATACAACGAATATCATTACTTTTCCATAACAAAACTCTCGAAAAAGAAGTAAGTAAAAGGTTTTGAAAAAAAAATGTACACAATGGAGAGAACTCTAGTCTCCATGAGGAGTGTTAACAAATATCTAACTATTGATTGCAATGTTTATGCAAGCATTAAGAAGCACTTTTTGGAGGTATACAGTCTAAATATAGGAGACAATCCGAACTACAGTACTATAAACATGATAACATACAATCATAAAATACACTGCATATAATATGGACTATTTCATGACATTCATATCCATTTACTGCAATTTGACCAAAATAGAATTATCCGAAATCTCAAACATCAGTTGTTATCTGTTATTATAGGCTAAAGCTGCAAAATTCCGGGCATTACTGAAATCCCTGCTCTCTGATTGGCTAAAATTCCGGGCATTATTCATTCAGTAATGCCCGGAATTTTTGAAGCTTGAAAGGTGTTTATTTCAATGTGTTTAATTCCAGCCAATCAGCTTTTCATTTTTGACAGAGACAAAGCAGGGGATTGGTCCACAGGTAGGAACAGCTCTGAGAAAGGGACCCGGGGATTGGTCCGTAGGAAGCAGAAGGCAGTGACTCCTCCCCCTCCCTCCGGAACAGAGCCAACAGATTCAGTTAGGAGGGAGATAAAGATTGTGTACTGTAACTGCAAAGCAAGTGAGTGACTCTCTGCAGTTTGTTTGTGGCTACAGTTTGTGTGTGTGTGTGTTTGTCATTCAGTGTGTCTGCAGCAGTTTGTGTGTGTTAGCAGCAGCAGTGTTTGTGTGTGTCAGCAGCAGCAGCAGTGTTTGTGTGTCAGTAGCAGTGTTTGTGTGTGTCAGTGTGGCAGCAGCAGTGTTTGTGTGTGTTTGTGTCAGTGTCAGCAGCAGCAGTGTATTTGTGTCAGTGTGTCAGCAGCAGCAGCGTTTGTGTGTTTGTATGTGTCGGTGTGTCAGTGTGTCAGCAGCAGTGTGTGTGTGTCAGTGTGTCAGCAGCAGTGTCAGTGTGTGTGTCAGTGTGTCAGTGTGTGAGCAGCAGCAGCAGTGTTTGGGTGTTTGTATGTGTCAGTGTGCCAGCAGCAGTGTGTGTGTGTCAGTGTGTCAGTAGCAGCAGCAGTGTTTGTGTGTGTTTGTGTGTGTTTGTGTCAGTGTGTCAGTAGCAGAAGCAGCATTTGTGTGTCAGTGTGTCATTGTGTCAGCAGCAGTGTTTGTGTGTGTGTGTGTGTGTGGTGTGCTATTGTGTTGTATATGTGTGTAGCAGCAGAGTTTGTATGTAGCAGCAGTTTGTTTTGTGTAGACCTGCTGTGTGTGTGTGTGTGTGTGTGTGTGTGTGTGTGTGTGTGTGTGTGTGTGTGTGTGTGTGTGTGTGTGTGTGTGTGTGTGTGTGTGTGTGTGTGTGTGTGTGTGTGTGTGTGTGTGTGTGTGTGTAGAGCTGCAGTGCGTGTGTGTGTCAGTAGAAGCGTTTGTTTGTGTGTAGACCTGCTGGGTTGTGTGTGTGTGTGTGTGTGTGTGTGTACACAGACGGGGCGGCAGTGTGTGGATATAGATAGCTGCAGTTTAAGCGTACTGTATATTGAGGTGCTTTAATGTATTTACCATTTTATTTTAATAAAAAAATCTATATAACTATACAAAAGTGTCCTATTATTTATGAAAAAGTCTACATTTAGCCTATAATAGTAATAATCCCCTCAGAACAGGGCATTACTGGCCAATAATGCCCTGGCTGGAAGAGTTGAAGGCCCGAGGCGAATGCCCTGTTCTTCGGGGATTACTACTTAATTAAAGACTGACTATAGCAATCATGTTAATTTTGTGCTTCATATAAGGAATACATCATAGGACTAGGCAATTCAAATATTTGAGAATTCAACATCTGCATCAAAGCTCCTTCAGCTATTGACAAATCACTGTAATACTGTAGAAGTGAAAGGCCAGGCATGTTTCAGACAAAAGGTGAAAAGGTATATACTGTACTGCATGAATGTTTGATCTCTGCAAAACTTAACAGCACAGACCTGTTTATAAGTTTTTGCCATTTTACATACATTATTTACTTGCTTAGTTTTGTTATAACAAACACAGGTTAACTCGGCTACACATATTGGGTCATGTACATTATTAATGACACACACACACACAGTTAAGTTAAGTTATGGTGGGTAAAAAAAGTGACAAAAACCCTCCACAGTAAAGCATGTAGCAAATGGAAAAATTACTGTATGCTCATTTGCATGGGTAGAAGCAGAAATTCCCCAGCCGCTCCTACAGGTGTCTAGGATGAACAAATAAACAGCAATAAAGAAATAATACAAACGGTTACAAAATGCTGCTCAACTTTCACTGGATCTTCCTTGTTGATCCTTGAGGTGTAATAGTGTAGAGGAGTCAGGGAGCGCAGTTCACCGATGTTGGAATATGTAAAACAGAACACACAATAATAGTGTAACCCTGAGGAAGCGACTGCACCTAGTCTACTATGGCACACGGCGCAAATCGGACACCGAAGAATGGGATACCGTTTTTGCCTACGTCACACAGCCCGAGTGCCCTTAGCTCCTCCCCCTCCGATTCAGAGTGTCCACTGTGCCCCTGTGTCGTTGAACACAATTCAACTCCCAAGTTCCTATCTAGCCACCAATAGAGACCCCTACTCATAATACCTATCTAAAGATGTATAATAATATAAAAACATCTTGTGGTGGGTATAAACAATTCAAAGTCTAAATAACCGAAAAGCACCATGAAACATCCAATGTCATTGGCCCAATCTGATCTTTGCCGGCATAAAATATCCACGAATACATCAACTGTAACAAAAAAGGAGGAACAAGAGAGAGAAAAGAAAAAAGAAAAGGGCAATAATTAAAAAAATTGATTATACCAGTACAAAGTATGGTTGTGTAAAAACAACAAATGACATAAAACTAAACCTCCCATGAATTAGGCGACATTCTTAATTTTTGTATCCATATAATATCTCATGCTCATTTATAGAATTATATTGATGCAGGAACATCATTTTATAATTTTGCAATAAATAACTTGGGAGTTGAATTGTGTTCAACGGCACAGGGGCACACACATCAGAGAGCAGAGGAACCGCAAGGCGCAGAGAGTCCTCTGCAACACCAGCGTCACCAGTTGGATCACCCACCCCATTACCAGGACGCTTGTCGTTTGCAACATGCCCTATCACAGGGTTTTCCTGTGAGTTTGCACTGCCTACTGCTGCTGCGGTTTAATGTATACCAATACATTGTTATTGCTGCCTGAATACTTTCCCAGAGTGGTTTTTATTGTCACTACTTCATTGTCACTGCTGTCCTGTTCAGTGATTTGCTGCTTTTTGTTTTGCTGTTTATATGTCATTCAGCATTTATTCCATCTTTATTAGGTGATTCTGTTCCATTGTTTGTTCACCTACCTGTTTTATCTGCATTAGGGAACCTTTTTATCTGCACACCTCTGCATCAAGGTAATTTAAGATTACCATTCCAGACAGGGTTGCACTATTATTGTGTGTTCTGTTTTACATATTCCAACATCGTGAACTGCGCTCCCTGACTCCTCTACACCATGCTCATTTGCATCTCTTAGACAGGTCTGCAACCCTGCCTTTCACCATTATCACACAGCGCTTCCACTGCAGCAGGTATTCTGGGAAATGACATGCAAATGAGAACACAGTGCACCTTTTGCTTCAAAACCATTTAACATGGTTACTGGCTATGCATCTTAACCCAGGCTGTGCTCAAAGCTGTGAAATGCAGCAAGTTTAAGCTTATAGGGGACCATGTTAAATGGTTTTGAAGCAAAAGGTGGCACTGTATGCTCATTTGCATGTCATTTCCCAGAATCCCTTGCTGCAGTGGAAGTGCTGTGTGCTGTGTGCTAGTGGTGAAAGGCAGGGTTGCAGACCTGTCTAAGACGTGCAAATGAGCATACAGTAATATTTCCATTTGGGTGTCCGTGTCTGTGTGTCTGTGTCTGTGTCTTTTTAGACCGCATTCTAACAGGCGTTAAAAATACAATAATATTAATATATATATCTTAGCATAATGATATGTATGTTTTTTGCACAAGATATCATTACCCCATTCACTCCACTGTACCCATGCTTGGCCAAGGAAATGTTAAGGTTTTTGCAATGAAAGTTTGAAACAACGATTTGTGTGTCAGTTTTGTGATAAATCCTAGTAACTAAAACACTGTTTCTTTCACAACAAGTTACACGTTAATGAGGTTTTGGTGCCAAATGCATAATAGATCATGTGACTTCTGCAATCTCATTAACATGCAAAAAATATTGTGATTGGTTTTATTTCTTTGCACAGCAGTATGTAATATGACTATCTAAAGCTTGTCTGAATGGGCCATATTAAACACCACGCAACCTGTAATTTTCTCTACTTTTAAGAACATATAACATCCCGCAATTACTTTATATGTAGCTAATGTTTTTATATGAGAAAAGGATGGTGGGTCCAAAAGTAGCACTACACAGATTTTGATACACCGCTACTTTCTCATGTAATTACCGTTACTGAACAATGATCCACAACTTATATATTCTGAAAGTAGACAACAAAAGGTATCCTGCGATGGGTTTCTTTAAACTGTCAAGCTGACTATGAAGATTGCACCTTTCTATGACAGTTAAAATAAAAATTCTGCAACAGAATAGCGTGCACTTTGACATCTTTCCCAACCCCCTCCCAAGGCAGAGTTTTATTCTTACATACAGTATATGGGGATATTGTAAACGAGAGAGGGCGCACTGTCAATTAAAGATAACCTCAAATGTGTAAGAATAAAAATGTGCCATTAGGATCTTATGAAATAGAAGTTTTCAAACACAATGTGAATGCAAATGTGTATGCAACTCGTGTTTAAGAATTGATTTTCACAAGACTCCTCAGAAACTCTTGTGTGCGTTTATTTGTATATACAGCTATTGCTAATGCTGGCCTGACACAGTGAATCGGGACCCACACAATGCTCAAGTGAGCGTAACCAACATACAAATGCATTAGCTGCCTGCAAAAAAAGGGGCAGCACTAACTTGCAATCACGCCGGGTACATATGAATATATACCGTATGAACACACAACCAACTAACTAAAAAAACTGGTCTCCTCTAAATCTAAACTTCAAATCCCCCTTATCTTTCTGACGGGGCGGGGGAACGGGTGTGATAACAGAACTTGTTAGTGGTCAGAGGGGGCTCCCATAGGCTGTCCTACTGTCTCCTCTCTCGGTCTGAGTGATGACATAGTTACCCAGCGACAAAGGAGCATCTGGTTAGAATCAGGCCCCTCACTTATGCAGGAGTAGGGGGAAGAAGGATAACATTTTCAAACGTTCTAAGGGCCTTGCATTTTAAATGTTTCTAAACATCACAATGGCATTGAAGGGGTTAACAAGAGTTGCTGTAATTAAAAATGTATTTCACTTGGATTAAGCAATTACCTGCTGCTGAGAATACTGAGAAAGCATAACCATGTATTCACAAATACCTAAATACAATATCTAAATGTAAATACAGATATTTACAGTAACATTCTGTATTTATTCCCTAGTACAGGGCAACTACACTTCCAGCCTTCAAGTATTATGTGACATGTGCGTGTCTTATATTCTTCTGCATCTTTATAGTGCAAATTCTGGTATTACCAAAGTAAGTACATTTTATTTTTTGTTGTTTGTAACTTATTGACACAGTGAGGGTAATTTGTTAAATTGTGATCAGATCAGAGCACTATTGCCAGGGCCACTGACAAGGGATAATCCATGACAGCTGTGTCGGACTTGGGAGAGGAGTCAGGTGGTTAGGCTTCCCTCCTCCATTGAGCTCCCCCAACCTCACCTCCCAAGCAGGTAAACCCCCCACCCCCCAGCCTTGCACTTAACATCTACCATTCCTCCGACTGATCGACAGCTTCCTATGGCGTAAGTTACAACTTCAGTCCTGAGTCACAGCAGACCTGTCAGCTGGCCTGACTATCACACAGGGACACTGATTCAAATCAAGGGTCATTTATGTGCGAAAGTGACCCAATTGGTACTACCACAGTTCAATTTTAGAACCGCACTTTATCCAAAACAGAGGTTGTACACATTTTTCATCAATGCAAAATTAAGGAAAGACACCATACACATGTTTACTGTATATATGCATTGTTACAACATAACGCATTTTTTATTACTAGTTCAGTCCAAATAAGTTTTCAGAAACCTATTGAAAATGAGTGATGTCTTCAAAATATTATGTTTTGATAAAATTTTCTTTGAAATCAGTGTGATGGTAGGGGGTAGCCAGTTTTCATAATAAAGGTGAAGCCTCACTGGTTACCCCTGGAATCCGTGGGTCCCTGGCAGCTAAATAGCACCATAAGCAAGGGACAGCATAATGTATAGCATAACCCAGACCTGTTCATGGTTTTATATGTTCCCTGTCCTCAATAAACATGAAACTTCGGGAGTGTGAGTTTTAGGTGGGATATTTGGGTCGAAATTTATTTATCTTGTTTGCTGGAGTTCGGCGGACAAAGTTACCAGTGGTCCCCGACGTACAGGCATGATTTGTGGGTACACGAGGTGAATTACACACCTCGCACCACAGTGTTCCCAAGAATCCTGGTTTTCGAGCCCAAGTATCCCAGTCCCATTTCCCTCACAGGTATAAGGTTCCCTAAAAAATATAGTTGATTAGAACAGTGTTTTAATGTTTAATACTGCATGTATTAATGTCTATACAGTCAGCCAGGCATCTACATAGGTGCCGGGATATCTGCATAGACATCTGCGTTCAAAGGAAGGAAAGTATGTCCAGAGGTGAGAAAAACATATTGTGAGCGGGGAAGGGCAATATGCCAGGTCCAGAGAACAAAGGGCACCCCTTTGGGACACCTTTTGGACTTCCAGTCCTGGTGGAGCCTGCCCAGCAGGTGACAATGGGTTGGCTGGGGGAAGATGATGCTCGTAGGCACGTTTCCCATTGGCCATTTCATAGCTTTTCGAGCCGGCTTGGCACTCCCCCTCCTCTGATGTCAACAGCCAGACAATCCCCCGCTCTGACTTCCATGTTAAGGATAGCTCAGCGGAGGGTATGTATGGAGATGGCCCGATCAGAGAACCAGACCATCTAGTGACTTGAGTCAACGATGCTATGGCGGGCTTTTCAAAGTTGCTCTATTGCAAATAGCAGATAAACCAGCTTCATTTTGGAGCTAGGAAAGTCTGCCTAGCTGAGGCTAAGTCAGACACGAAGTCCACGTTCTCAAAATAGAACGTAGCAGTCGCAGTTGGGTATTCTAACCGAAAAGAGTACCAGAAAGCACAGGATGAGGTTCCGTCAGGGTAAGCCTTCCGAAGCAGGTGCCCTGCACCTATTTTAGGTTAGTTTTCACTCCCAGACCTCCAGGAAGTGTATATTGTATCTGTATTTTGTATTTCATTGTGTGTATGTGGGTTTACCCGAATAAACTACATTTTATTCCACTACCATGTTTTGCTTAGTGAATTGATCCCTGAAGGTGAAAGGTGTTAAAAGTGCTGGTCTCCCATGTCAATAATTTTAACCAAAACCCAGCCAAAATATTATTTACCATTAAAAAATTGCAGTCACATTTTACGCTCCCAAATATTTGTACTGCAATACTGTGGGGTTCTGCAATTTAAAAATACAGTTCAATTAAACAAATTTTAATAAAAAAAAATAAAATCATCGTAGCTTTTCATTAAACTGCAATAGTGATAATTGGAGAATAATTACACAAAATCTTCCATTGCTGTCAAGTCTTTAAGGAGTTTGGCATATCATTTGGAAGGGTATTTTGTGAAGGGAAATCGTTGCCAACATTAACCGCTCATAATCTATGGTTGGTGCTAAAAAATATAATAGGAAAGAGTTAGCCGTTCCTGTCAGATGTCTTTGAGTGCCATTTTTAGGGACCACAGTACAGATGTAGCAAGCATTAATCTACTTGGTGGTGCTCACCATCGAATGGAATAATGGGTTAGCTCCACCCCTTTTTTGCTCACAACTAATGCAGACACAATGGTATCTGTTCCTGCAGGCGCGTTGGGTGTCCTGCTGCAACACACCTGCGGGACAAATAACGTCTGCTACATCTGTAAGTGGTGTTATTGACATGACCCGTTTAAAAAAAAATAGTTATATATGTCACAGTTTTACCTTAACTGCTCTTGATGTGGATGAATCTTAATGTCATCATCTCATTGTGAATTGGTACAATACATTTGACTTTTTCCTCATACAGAACTTTTAACGTAAGATGTACTGTAATTGTGCCTGCAAATTTGTTTTACAAACATACTAGAATTGTTTTAGAAATAAATGTATATTATTATATGATGGTGCATACGCTCAATGGTCTTTCATACTTTACCAATGTTGTGCATTCCCATTATATTTCTAAGGAACTTTATTAAACGTCCTTTGACATCTTTAAATTGTTTTAGTATCCATTAACATCCTACTATAACCTCATATTAAATGTATAAAAAGCTATAAAGAGTTGAAGGCCCGAGGCCATGCTGAGGGACTTTAACCCAGCCTGGGCATTATTGGCCAGTAATGCCCTGTTCTGCGGGAATTATTATTATTATAAGATACACATAGGCTTTTTTCATAAATAAATCACTTTTTTATACAGTGTAGTTACTGTATATAGATTTTTTAAATTAAAATAAAATTGAAATTACACTAAAGCACTTCTTTCTCTATACACGCACACGCACACACACACACACACGCACGTACACACTCTACAGCCTTCACACAAACACACACACACATTGCTGCCCCTCTCTATATGCACAAACACACTCTGCAGCTCTATAAACCCACACACTGCAGCTCTACACACATACACACACACACACAAAACTCTGCAGCTACACACACAAACTCTACAGAGACACACACATCCACACACAAAACTCTGAAACTCTTTGCAGACAGGGAGGGAGGGGCAGAAGTCACTGTCTGGCTGCTGCCTCCTATGAAAGCGGATTGGCTAGAAATAAAAACTTGGCAAGGTGCCAAAAATTCTGGGTCATTAGCGAATTAATAATGCCTGGAATTTTTACCAGAAAGCAGGGTTTTCAATAATGCCTGGAATTTCTCAGTTCAGCCTATAATAAAAAAAATATTGATGTGAATCATAATGTTCTACAAGTAAACTTGTCCAAATTAAATTAAGATTTCTGTTAAATATTTGAATAGTTTAGTTAACCCCATTTTCTACAGTAGTTTTAAAGTGGTGATGTTTACTCTAACAAAATTTTAATTGCAGTAGCCAAATTAAAGAAGTAATACAGTACAGGTGCAGCAGCCAGGATTCGACCACATCGAGATAAAAATGCAACATATTGTGTGGTTGTCCGAGGTTGTCCGCTGTAGACTAAATGGCCAATCGGATTAAAATAGCTGCACTTACCCCTGCCAGGATGAAGGCCGTCCTCGTCTTCCTCCTCATCTTCCTCCCCACCCTCTGTGGGCAGCAACATTACAATAAAAATAAACTACTGGCCACTAACACCTTAATCACCTTAGCTGTTAGTAACCGTTTTAATAATTAAGGGGTTAACCACTCTTCCATGCTACCCATCCAGGAGGTATAACCACCCTCCCTAGGGCAACTACCCCCTCTCCTTCTCCTCATTGATTATCACAATGGTAAACCATGCCCAAAATATTTTACCAGTATGACAATCAATGGGTGGAGGGGTTGAGGGGTGAGGGTAGTTTCTCCAGGGAGGGTGGTTTGGCCTCCAGGTTGGCAGCGAGGGAGGGGGGGTTAACCCCTTAATTACTATAGCAGTTACTAATTGCTAAGGTGATTAAGGGGTTACTGACCAGTAGGTTTTTTTTGTAATGTTGCTGCCCACGGAGGACGAGGAGGAAGACGAAGAGGAAGACTACAATGGACTTCAGCCTGACAGGGGTAAGTAGAACTTAAATTTACTTTATGCTTGCTGGATAATATTTTATTTTTAATGGCAAATGCGCAATTTTCCTGATGTGGATAATAGTAATTTTGCCCATTATTATACTGTATGTGTTGGGGGGGGGAGTTTGTTGGGGATAGAGGGGGTAGATAGTAGGGTTGTTGTATTCTAAATGTATCTTGGAGGTATAGGGGGTAAGTGATGGGGGTATTTGCCCCGGGGTGGGTGGTTAGGCCTCTCAGGTGGGTAGCGGGAGGGTTAACCCCTTCATTACCATAGATGTTACCACTGCTATGGTAGTGAAGGGGTTAACTTCTTGCGCAACCTTCCTTGTAGGTTTATCCCCTTCATTGCCTTCACAGCTAGCCGCTAAGTTAATGAAGCTGTTATTTTATTTTAATAACAGAGTATTGAAACAGGGGTCTCTGGAGAAAAATCGCATTAATTTCTGGTCCGGGGACCCCCTGCTTTTCGAGTTGCAGGCCTCATTATGGGATGCAGGTACCCCTCTGCATTGCTTAAATCTCCCACGTCACATGCCCGGGAGATA
The DNA here is from genome assembly GCF_040206685.1 of Ascaphus truei. Classification (NCBI taxonomy): domain Eukaryota; kingdom Metazoa; phylum Chordata; class Amphibia; order Anura; family Ascaphidae; genus Ascaphus; species Ascaphus truei. Next base: position 258,628,521 of record NC_134484.1, read on the forward strand.
TAAATGCACAGGAGTTACCGGAGCCTATTGCTTGGGAAGCAGGGGGTTCCAGATGCTGAAATTAATGTGGTTCTGCTCCAGAGACCCCTTCTTCTATACTCTGTTATTAAAATTGAAATAACAATAATTTGATCACCTGTACAAGTGTGAGGTCCGGGGGAATACCTCCCTCTAAAGGGGTTCCCCCCGTGACTGTACTCACCGCCGCTCCTGCTGTGCCTCCATGCCGCCGTGGGCAAGATCTCCCCTCTCCTCCGCTTCCCACGGCGGCTGCTGACCTCGCGCATGCGCGCGCACGGCAGGGGACCTTTGCGTCCTCCCTCAGGGGGAGTTGCCGCCCCCAGCTGAGGCCACGCGCATCTCTCCCGTGCGGTGCACATGCCTGATGCGCGTGCACCGCTCACAAGCTGCACATCTAACACAGCTGTGGTAAGTCTCCCTACCAATCCCTATCTTCCCTGGGGCCGCTCCCTCGTTACTCCCCCTCTCCCTATTGATCCTTCCTCCTACTTATACCTTGCTCAGCCATTCATTCTTTGGCTGAGCATAGCTTTGTATGACCTGTGTTAATCACGGTCGTGCCTGCCTCAGTTCCTGTCTCTTTGTCTCCTTAGTGATTCTTTGCGTACCGAACCGGCCTGGCTGTGGATCCGCTCTGGTCTTCTACCCCTGCTCTGTATCCTGACCTCCTGGACACCCCGACCCCTTTACCTCGGTTTGCAGATTCCGACCTACCTCCCGGCTCTAGACCCCAGGCTCTAGGTACCACCTATCTTCTGGAATCTCCCTTCTCGTCTGGCGAGTATCTTACTTTATCTTATACTCCCAGATGTTCCAGACGCCTATTTTCCACTTTCCAGGCGTGTCCCCGTAGCTGTGGGTGCAATTTGTTACCCATCTCACCTCAGTATCGGGGTCCCTCCTTGTCCGTGGTGAGCACAGCGTAACATTATGCTCAGCCCCACAGACATGGACCCCGAAGAGGTTGAGCAACCAAGCCCTATGCAGCGACTTCTCCAGCTAGAGGCGCAGCTTGCGTCCATGACGCAGGAGCTCTCTAGACTCTCCTTGTTGTAGCCTTCCCCAGGCTCCTCTGCCATGGCAGCTGCGGCGTTTCCCTCCCCGGGCCTTCCTGTGGCTGTGAATCCTCGTCTCCCGGCTCCCAACCGCTATGCAGGGGATCCCCACAAGTACAGAGGGTTTCTAAATCAGTGCGAGATGCAATTTGAACTATCCCCCTTGCGCTTCCCCACTGCTCTTTCAAAGGTGGCCTATATAATGTCTCTCTTGAACGGAAAGGCCATAGCCTGGGCATCCCCCATCTGGGAGCGGGATCCTGCCATGATGCATGACTATTCTCGCTTTCTTCGAGAATTCAGGCAAGTATTCGATACGCCTGGTCGTCAAATTACGGCAGATTCTTCTCTCTTCCATATTTCCCAGGGTACTCGTCCTGTCGCCGAGTATGCTTTGGACTTCCGGACCATCGCGGCGGAGACCTCCTGGAATGATGGCTCATTGTCAGCAGCCTTTTGGCAGGGTCTGTCGGATGACATCAAGGACCAGCTGGCCACTATGGAGAGACCCACCAGATTGGAGGATCTCATTGCGGTCTGCTTCCGCGTGGACCAGCGGCTACGAGAGAGAAGAATTGAACACGCTCTTCCTCGTACCAACTCCTCCCGATCTTCCAGCCGTAGTCTCGTCCATCACGTCCCCCAACCCATGGATGAGCCCGAACCGATGCAGCTCGGAGGTCATCGTCTATCCGCGTCTGAGAGACAGCGCCGACGAGATGGTGGACTGTGCCATTACTGCGGTCATCCCGGTCATCTGCTGGTAAGCTGTCCTCTGCGACCGGGAAACGCCAGGACCCAATAAGGTATGAGAGGGTCTCATTGGGTATAATCTCTTCTCCTCTTTCTTCTTCTAAGGTACTTCCCAATCGTATAATGCTGCCTATTTCTCTGGCCTGGAATAACTCCCTGATCCCCGCCTATAGATTCTGGGTCTCAGGGGAACTTTATTGATCAGAGTTTTGCCTATAGGAATGGGATTCCCTTTCGATCTAAGGCTGTTCCAGTTGGTCTGGAGGCCATAGACGGGCGTCCACTCCAACCAGCCTTTATTTCTCTGGAGACTTGTTCTCTATCCCTCTCTACGGAGGACGGTCACCAAGAGAAGATTATCTTGGACGTGATCCACACTCCATCAGTAGATGTAATTCTGGGACTCCCCTGGTTGCAACTTCATAACCCACAATTAGATTGGGTTGGTAAAGAGCCCATACGATGGAGCCCCCAGTGCCTTAAGACCTGTCTTCCCCCTAAACGGATGTTAGCCGGAGTGGAATTACCCGCTGAGTTTAAGACTTCCCTTCCAACGGTCTACTAGGACCTGGCGGACGTTTTTGATAAGGTACGTTCTGAAGTGTTACCTCCCCATAGAGATTTTGACTGTCCCATTGAGCTCCATACCCGGTGCTACCTTACCCAAGAGCCGTTCTTACCCCCTATCCATATCCGAGACCAAGGCCATGACCGAGTATATCCAGGATAACTTGAGAAAAGGTTTTATCCGCAACTCTTCATCTCCAGCTGGAGCTGGATTTTTTTTTGTTAAGATAAAGGATGGTTCCTTGCGCCCCTGTATTGACTACAGAGGTCTTAACAAAATTACGATCAAGAACCGTTACCCCCTGCCACTTATTTCCGAACTCTTCGATCGATTTTCAGGGGGCAACAATTTTTTCCAAACTTGATCTCCGCGGAGCCTATAACCTTCTCCCCATCCGTTAGGGCGACGAATGGAAGACCGCCTTTAACACCCGGGATAGGCATTATGAATATCTAGTCATGCCTTTCGGCCTGTGTAATGCCCCGGCAGTCTTCCAGGAGTTTGTCAATGAGATCTTCCGCGATCTCCTCGACAGCTTCGTTATAGTATACCTTGACGATATCCTTATTTTTTCCAAATCCCTCTCTGACCACATTCAACACACCAAAGTAGTCCTGTCCCGCCTTCAGGAGAACAACCTCTATGCTAAGCTAGAGAAATGTTCTTTTCATCTTTCTTCCATTCCCTTTTGGATATATTATTTCTAGCACTGGCTTCTCTATGGACCCAGTCAAACTCAAGGCTGTTTTAGAATGGCCACAACCCACTTCCCTGAAAGCCATACAGTGATTCTTGGGATTTGCGAATTACTATCGTAAATTCATCAAGAATTTTTCTTCTACCGTGGCCCCCATTACTGCCCTCACCAAAAAGGGAGCTAACACAGCAGTCTGGTCTCCTGTAGCTCTCCAAGCTTTCGACTCCCTCAAAAAATCTTTTGCTTCTGCTTCTATTTTGCGTCACCCTGATCCCGGGCTTCCTTTTACCCTAGAGGTAGACGCATCTGACGTCGGTGCTGGCGCCATTCTCTCTCAGAGACAGTCCCCACAGGCCAAACTTCATTCCCGTGGGTTCTTTTCAAACAAAAATTCTTCGGCAGAACGGAACTATGATGTCGGAAACAGAGAGCTCTTGGCTATTAAACTCCCCCTTCAGGAATGGAGACATCTTCTGGAGGGAACGGAGACCCCCATTTCGATCTTTACTGATCATAAAAACTTACTTTACATTGAGAGTGCATGTCGCCTTTGGACGTGTCAGGCTCGATGGTCTCTTTTTTTTCTCGAGATTTAATTATCTCATATCTTACATTCCTGGTTCAAAGAATCAAAAGGCAGACGCACTTTCACGTCAATTCCTGTTTGAGGACAATTTCGAGGTTATCTCCGAAACAATCTTACCCTCTAAATATATTGTTTCGGCCAATTCTTTTGATATCCTGGATCAGGTTATGGCAGCACAGTCTAATCTCCTGAGGGGCCTTAAGGTGCCGGTCGGCCGTCTGTATGCAGCTCCATGCTTCCTTAAGAAGATTCTTGAGTGGGGTCATTCTTCTAGGTCAGCCAGTCATCCAGGCATTAGCAGGATTTCTGACCTCATTGGTCGTACCTTTTGGTGGCCAACCATGTTGCAGGACATTTCAGAATACGTAAAAACTTGTCCAATCGGCGCCCAGGTTAAGACCGCTCGTAAAAAGCCATTCGGCCATTTACAACCCCTCCCTATACCAGAACGTCCATGGAGTCATCTGTCCATGGACTTTGTGGTGGAACTTCCAAACTCTAAAGGGATGAACACCATTTCGGTTGTCGTGGATCGTTTTTCCAAGCAGGCCCATTTCATTCCCCTCAAAGGCCTACCCAGTTCCCCTACCCTGGCAGACATTTTTGTTAAAGAGATATTCCGCATTCACGGAGTTCCTCTTTCCATCGTATCTGATCGAGGTACACAATTTGTCTCAAAATGTTGGCGAGCCTTCGCTCGCAGGATGGATATCATCCTCCATTTTTCGTTAGGGTATCATCCCCAAACTAATGGGCAAACCGAGAGAACGAACCAGACTCTGGAGCAATACCTCAGATGCTTCATCGCAGACAGCCAAGACAATTGGGTAGATTTACTTCCGTGGGCAGAGTTCTCCCATAACTCTTTAAAGAATAGCTCCACGTTGAAATCCCCTTTTTTCATTCATTATGGTTTTCACCCGGGTCAGCTGCCCATCTCCTTAGTTCCTTCCGGGGTTCCAGCGACTGATGACCGAATCAAGGATCTTCAGGAATCCTGGAAAAGGATTCAAGAGGCTTTGAGAAACGCAACCCATAGACAAAAGACACAGGCAGATCGTCACCGTCGTCTGGCACCAGTCTTCAAACCAGGGGATAAGGTCTGGCTCTCCTCCAAGAACATTAGACTGAAGACTCCAAGCCACAAGCTGGCTCCCAGGTTCTTGGGTCCATTCCCAGTAATAGAACGAATCAATCCTGTGGCTTATCATCTGGAACTTCCTCCATCCATAAGGATACCCTCCATGTTCCACGTGTCACTGCTGAAACCTGTGTCCAAGAGTCCATGGTTCCATAGGACACCATTTGACCCTAAACCAGTCATAGTTCAGGGGCTGGAAGAGTTCAAAATCCAGTCTATTCTGGATTCCAGGAGAACGAGGGGTTCGGTACAATACCTGGTTCACTGGAAGGGCTTTGGCCCAGAGGAAAGATCTTGGGTACCCTACCATCAAATACATGCCCCCAGACTGTTAAAACTCTTTCACTCCAAATTTCCTCAAAAGCCATATTGGAGTCGTCCTGAGGCCGCTCCTCAAGGGAGGGGTACTGTGAGGTCCGGGGGAATACCTCCCTCTAAAGGGGTTCACCCGCAACTGTACTCACCGCCGCTCCTGCTGTGCTTCCACGCCGCCGCGGGCGGGATCTCCCCTCTCCTCCGCTTCCCGCGGCTGCTGACCTCGCGCATGCGTGCGCACGGCAGGGGACCTTTGCGTCCTCCCTCTGTGGGAGTTCCCGCCCCCAGCTGAGGCCGCGCGCGTCTCTCCCGCGCGGCGCACATGCCTGATGCGCGTGCACCGCTCACAAGCTGCACATCTAACACAGCTGTGGTAAGTCTCCCTACCAATCCATATCTTCCCTGGGGCCGCTCCCTCGTTACTCCCCCTCTCCCTATTGGTCCTTCCTCCTACTTATACCTTGCTCAGCCATTCATTCTTTGGCTGAGCATAGCTTTGTATGACCTGTGTTAACCACGGTCGTGCCTGCCTCAGTTCCTGTCTCTTTGTCTCCTTAGTGATCCTTTGCGTACCGAACCGGCCTGGCTGTGGATCCGCTCTGGTCTTCTACCCCTGGTCTGTATCCTGACCTCCTGGACACCCCAACCCTTTACCTCGGTTTGCGGATTCCGACCTACCTCCCGGCTCTGGACCCCAGGCTCTCGGTACCACCTATCTTCTGGAATCTCCCTTCTCGTCTGGCGAGTATCTTACTTTATCTTATACTCCCAGATGGTTCCAGACGCCTATTTTCCACTTTCCAGGTGTGTCCCCATAGCTGTGGGTGCAGTTTGTTACCCATCTCACCTCAGTTTCGGGGTCCCTCCTTGTCCGTGGTGAGCACAGCGTTACAACAAGTTGTGCAGGGAGATGCATCTCTCTCTGTGCAGTTCTTGCAGGCTGCAGGAAGATCGCAATGGTAGGACTTTTAAAAAGTCAGAGATATGGTCACTACTACTACTACTATCCCGTTTGTGACTTGCGGTAATACTTTCTGATTCTTTCTGAATTCTGTGATAACAGAAATGTCAGACCGTTAGGTAGGGTCATACCAAACTGTTCGATTTGACAGTCATTTTATTGAAGCTACTAAAATAGGCCCAAAAGAATCACATTGAAATCAACATAATTTTCACTTTGATAAATCTGGTGCATTTTTGTGTTGCACTAGTTGTGTTCCAGTTTTGCATCCAGGGGACTATGATAAACAGACCTTTAGATTTATAGCACTGAAACGTAACAACTTGACACACAGCACCCTCCAGTATATCATTAATTAGAATCTCTACACATGTCTATTTTAGAATAAAATTACCAAAGCTGTTAATACAAGAAGCACAGTAACACTTTTATATGTTGCGCCTGTTACCTGTTCCAAGCATTGTATGGATGAGTTGTCTCCAAAATATAATTCATATAAAGTTACAATAGTTTTACCTTAAACAATAATTGTAGCAGCACAAATATATTTAATTTAACATTAAACTTTTTGGGGTTTCAATCAGATATAATATATCTTTGTTGTCAACTTAATTTTACTTCACAAAAGTAGCATTCCACATTACTTTTTAGAATATATGACATTTGGTGTTGTAAAGTCACATACGTCAATACAAAATTAGAAAGATTATGTTTGCCTTTTGTCAGTTACCTTTCAAGCTCAAAAATGCAATTAAATAAACACTATCTTGCATACATAATTTTCTGTTATCTTTTCTAATTTTTCTCTCTCTACATAAATTGTTATACTTCAATAATTCACCCTGATACTCCTGGTATGTACAATACTTGTGGTGTGTCTGGAATTTTAGATTTTCTATGAGCTTCAAATGGTGTTGTAGAATAATATATGCATGATTAATACATTATATTCTTTGCATTAAAATAGTCAATGTGAAAATCATTTTAAACATACTGTAGACTTTTCCATATCATGGTTTTCTCGTTGTTATGTTACATGATATAATAATGCATTTTGTCTTTATTTTATAGAACATCTATCCTTGGAATTTCTTTTGGGGCTGCATTTCTTTTACTATCCTTCATCCTCTTTATATGTTTTGCTGGGCAGCTCTTGGTAAGTATTCATTAAAAGACAAACTGAACCAGTTAATGGTTGTGTGTTTGCATACTCAACACATATGTAGTTATTAAAGTACTGCCTCGAACATTTGTACTTTATCAGACTGCGATGTCTCATCTGAATTTACGATTATGTTTGCGTACAAAAATGGGCAAGTGACATGACAATATTACGATGCCATTTTGAACAGCATTTTGTTTTATATTATGTTACAGTAATGTTAAGCGCCATTAGCGCTGTCTGGGAAATGCGGCTGACGCACGGCCAAGTCCATTAGAAATGGAAAACATCCCCGAATTTTTTCGGGGATGTAGGAGGTTAAAAGGGGCCGCGGCTCTATGCACTGAGTTTTTCTTAGGGAAATATATGCAAGAACCTTACGCAAATAAAAAATGATTTATACCTGATCTACAATAAATAATGTAGTTTTATATGAACAGAGGTGGTAGAGAAAGCATTTATACACTTCAGAAGCCCAGAATTATGGAAAAAACTTCCACTGTTTGTACAATCTTAAAACAATCTAAACAAAGATAATATATTTTTAGACACTGACCTATTTACTCTAAGGCTGAGTCCCCGCTGGCACTGAGCTCGCTGAGCGGGCGGTGCTTGGCGCGGTTACTTGCATATATTATATATATATATATGCAAGTTCCCGCTCACGCATACTGTATGCGCGGGCACACACGCTCGGCGCTTTTGTAAATAAAATGTTTAAACTTTCCCGCTTGCTCAGATAGCCCGCAATTGCGCCCCCCCCCCTCCTCCCCACTGTGCGCGCGCAAGTTGCAGGACACCCAGCGCTCATGCTCTAAGCATGAGCACGCTCAGCACCAGCTGGGACTCAGCTTCTCTAGGGACATTAAAATAGGATGAACAGGAAGTTTAATATATTTATTATAAGATATTGCTAAGGTGTTTATCACTCAGTTTTAATAATGATTTTATAAATTGGGCAGAGAAGGACATTCTATATCCAGTATTTACAATATCATTACTTTTGCTAAAGGACTCACTGCATTATATTTGGAATCAAATCAAATATCTATTGCATGTGAATTTTGATGCCTGCTCTAAATTAGTGTGATATGTTTACATGAGATGTTCGAATGCTTAAATGATTTTTTCTTTATTGCAATAATTGTCATTAAGTTGAAAACTTAATGACACATATTTTATACTTCCTGTTAATAGAATTTTGAGAACATTGAGTAAACCAAAATGAACCACAACTAACACCCAGATCAATCCAATTTCCCATTATGTAAAGATGTAGCGCCTATTACTGTACCCACTAACGCCCCACGACTTTTGCACACATTTTGCGTGTTTGAATGGAGCCACTCCAAAATATTGCGTTATGGATTTCCCACAATAATGCGCTAGCAGGTAAATTAACAGGTATGTTTGTGCGTTACCGCAAGTGAAAGAGCATGTTTGCCTCAACCCATTCTCACACGTGACTGATTCAAAACAAAGTCTGCTTCTCCTGCTAGTGCATTGTGTAATAATGTTGGCTACATCTATACCTCTGCAAATGGTCACATAATATATTTAAGTAATGTCATAATCTTTCATGTATACAATTGTGTATAATTTGCATTGAATATATATACACTCAAACCCCAACACCCACCACATCATATACTGTATATGTATAGATCTCTCATGTATATGTGTATATATATATATATATATATATATATATATATATATATATATATATCGATAGATCAAGAATATGATGTGGTGGGTGTTGGGGTTTGAGTGTGCTGGGAAAGTGTGTATCAAACAGATATATATATCAATGCAAATTATAATGTTATTATAACTATTAATATAATGTTATTATAACTAACAAATTAATATTGTTACAATTAAATTATAGTTTAATTGTTAATAAAAGAAGAAAAAGCGCCGATCCTAGTGTGAAAATGTTTTAAAAAGATGTAATACACCTTGGATATTTACAATTAAACACTCACAAGCATCCGATTAAATTGCGCATTGTATGAGAAAAATCTCATGCCCCATCATGCTCCTCTTGGATGCAGCTCCACTTGAACCACTCTGGAATATCCTTCCCTCTGCATGGTGTTGCTTTGTAGAGTGTCCTCGGCAACACACAGCTACGATCACACGATCCTGTGCAGAGGGGTTCCTGGTACTTTCGGCGGTCAGCAGCAATTCACTCTGGCGTCTGTCACCTTACAAACAACTGCTCACTGCAACTGCTCAAAAAGAACACGTGACCCTACGCATGTTCATCTCACTAGATTAAGCTTCAGGTCAACATTAGAACACAATTGTTTGATCAATTAGATTGCATTGCACCCTAAGGCGCTGTCACATTAAAATCATATTGATATATATCTATATATAGATGTAGAGGTATCTGTACCGTGTTAGCCAAGCTTAATAATCAAAAACGAATAGACGATATCATTCTGTGACTAACGAAATCTTTTATTTGTGCGAGCTTTCGAGATACACTGATCTCTTCTTCTGGCAATGTAACAATGAATAAACACAAAAGGGTTTTTACTTTAAAACAGTGCATCCGGGAATGTGATCTTTGATTGAAGCCTATCACTCCCCCCTGTGCAGTATGTGATTTTATGACTTGAGGTAAAAAGGTCCCTGAATGTTGGTGATGTAAGAGTGTGTGTGTGTGTATGTATGTATGTAAATATAAATGTATACAGCGCCTCCAGTGTATACAGCACATTACACAAGGTGTGTGGAGTGGGAGTGTATACCAATTGTAGGTGTAGAAATGTAAGAGGGTGTTGCATTACTATTAGTGTGTGTAGATACTATGTGGTACCTATTGGTATATAGGGATAGAATTACATAGTGTATTAGTAGGTGTAAGAGACAGCTGTGTGTGCATTCATATAGTGCATTATGTAGACACATGGCCTTTAGCACTCATGGGAAGAGAGTTTTCCTGTGAAAGTAGTGACTCATGAAACCATGGTCTCGGTCTCGTAGTGCTAAATCCTCAAAGTCCATTAAATGTTTTATTGTGATGTTACCCCCATTTAATGTATCGATAGTCGTAATGCATATCCAAAAAGTTAGTTAGCATTACAGTGCCCTCTCGTTAACTTGAAAAATGTTAAATCGTTAACATTTAATGGGTGTCTGGCTAACTCATATGCAAGTGTGACGCCATGACGTCAAAGGGGAGGAACCTGTGTTCACCGTCGGAACACATTCCACCCCTCGTATTGTTTTAATAACGCTCTTTTAAGAGCGTAATATACTTACCATACCTTTTAAATATTATATACCAGCTGGGAGTAATAAACAGATGGATTCAGCTCATGACTATGCACTAGTATAATCATCCAGCTGTGTATATATATATATATATATATCTATATATATATATATACAAGAAAAAGAGTGATTAAAGTAGCGCCAATCGTGAAACAGTGCAATTATATGTAATAATAGCAAGTGTAAAAAATACAAACAAACCTATAAAAAAGAATAAAATTCCCATAAAATAAAAATATAAACAAACTAAAATATACACTCTAAAATGACAAATATACATACATAATAATTAAAATAATAAATAGTCCAAGTGTAATGTCCAAACCCTAAAAAAAGTCCTGACAGATGAAAACAGGATAATGTACAGAATCCAGGGGTCCACGGCAGCTCTCAATTGGAAGAACCAATTCCAATGCAGAATCAACAAGAACATAAAGACAGAGAGCGCACGCCCCATAGTGTAACACTGTAACATTTAATGTAGGGAAGGGGATGGTGAGGGAAATTAAAAACACTCACAATGTACAAGTGTATTAAAAGCAATTTGTGATAAAATCACCACCGAGGCAGGTAACGTCTCGTATCAGGTTAGCAGTCCAACAGCAGTACTGGAACAAGGCACCCGACAACGTTTTTCCTCTCGAACGGTCACTAGAAGTCCTCCATGTAGTATGGTAGTGGCGTAGGCCTCAATAATGCATAATACACACTCCGGCCGTAAAGTGTGCACGCAACGTGATGACGTAATGTCATAAGGTACGTCCCTGACGCGTTTCATCACAACAAATGTAACTTTATCAAAGGGATTGTCCATGAAGAGTAATGGCCATGCTAATATACTGGAGTGCCTCGGATGTGATAGGTACATCAATTTTCAAAGATTCCGCCCCTTAAGGGAGCCCAGAGTGTAACAGGAATCCAAAATAATGAATTAAAAGAAAATTTAAAAGAAAATTAAACAAATCACCCCAGCATTTGAGCAGTGTCATATATAAAAAACTATAAATAGCAATCACAACAATCAAATGATGCAAAAAAGCTATATCACTACAAATTACTAATATAAATAATATGATAATTATTGATCAAACTCATAAAAAGGCTAAAAAATGAAGTATTACAAATCATCTTAATATATGAGTGTGTACAAACATATAATAATCATAAAATACATATTTAAATATAACATAATATCTATCAATATCAACCCATTAATCTAATAATATCTGTGTGTGCAGACACACCTGCACACATTCAAGCACAAGCACAAATACTGCGTGCGCAAAACATATATACAAAAATGTGTGCGCACACAGAAACCAAGTGTGAAAAATATTTTGGCTAGACAGGATGTAATTATTAAGTTAATTAAATGGAATGGAGAGCAGGGGAAAAAAGGAAAGGAAAAGAGGGGAAGGAAGGGGAAAAGGGGGGGGGGGGTGGGAGGGGGAAAGGGGGGGGAGGGAAAAAGGAGGGAAGTGAGGATAGGGAAAGGTAGGAAAGGGACCGGAGAGGGGGGGAGGGGGTTTACAGAGGAATTATGGAAAGCAAAAAATCGGGAGGGATTGGGGACGTATGAATCGCAGGGAGTAAACCAGAGGGCACATAACCAGAACCAAACCTAATGCTTATACCAGAGTACTGGTATCCAGACATTCATTCAGAACACCGGTGGATCCAAAATGTCTCCCTTCTACAAAGAGATTTAGAACGGTCCCCTCCTAGTGCAACAGGAAGAATGTGCTCAATTCCCATAATTGTTAAGGATTCAGGATCCTTATGATGTACGCAAATAAAATGTTTAGGTAAACTATGGGTAGTGACACCGTTGATCACATTCCTCCTGTGCTCCAGGAATCTAGTACTAAGGGATCGAGTGGTGCGGCCAACTTATTGAAGGCCGCAATCACATTGTACGAGATAGACGACAAATGTACTCAGGCAGTTGATGTTGCCCTTTACATCATATCGTCCAGTCTTCTGAAGGGAGGTAAACTCCGATTTAGTAGTAAGATGTTTGCACGTGATGCAACGACCCCTACCATATCTATGGTTACCCATTTGGCCCACAGATATGGCACTGGCAGTCGCACCAGTAGATATCAATTTACTTGGAGCTAGAATATTTTTGATGTTCTTAGCCTTCTTATAAACAATAGGTATTTTCTCTGGGAGTATGCTGCCTAAATGTGGATCACACTTTAAAATGCTCCAGTGGGTATTAAGAATACCCTGAATGGATCTGTGGGATTGGTTAAAGGTGGTAATAAACCATGAAACCCCATCTGTATTAAATGATCCACTCTTAGGAGTATTATAACTTGTATCTTTAGTAATGGAGCATTTCTTAAGTAATGATGACCTATCAGAAGACCTCACCTTGTCGAAAGAGTCACAGACAAGACCGGGATCATATCCATTCAACAAAAATGTATCGCTCAAATCCTTTGATTGACATATGAAGTCACTTTCCCTGGAACAGTTTCTTTTAAGACGATGAAACTGTCCCAGGGGAATGCTTTTGAGCCATTGTGCATGATGATTGCTGGTAGCATGAACGTAATTGTTGACTGCAACTGACTTGAAATGTGTGGTAGTAATGATGTTACCGTCTGGATCTGAAGTTAAAACAAGATCCAGAAAAACCACAGATTTAGGTCTAATGTCGAATGTAAATTTCAAGCTCATATCATTGTGATTAAAAAAACTCAGGACATCAGAAAAGGTTGTGACATCACCCTCCCAAATAATAATAATGTCATCGATGAAGCGGCCATAGTATACGAGGCCCGTCCCCAGCTCCAGATTTGGCCAAATAGATGTTTCCTCCCAATATCCCATAAAGAGATTGGCATAGCTGGGGGCAAACCTCGTACCCATGGCCGTTCCACAGATTTGCAAATAAAAAGAATCCTCAAAAGAAAAATAATTGTGAGTTAAAATAAACATAATACTTTCTAATAAAAAATTCTTGTGATTAATAGGAATAGAGGAATTCGTGCTGAGCCAGAAGTCGATGGCCTTGATCCCCCTGGAATGATCTATGGACGTGTACAAAGACGACACGTCACATGTAGCCCATAAATAACTGGGCTTCCATTTAAACTTGGAGATTGAGTCGATGACATGTAGCGTATCCCGAATATGTGACCTGAGCTTTGCTACAAAGGGTTGGAGATAATAATCAACATACTGGGATAGGCCAGACGTCATCGACTCAATCCCCGAGATAATAGGTCTTCCAGGGGGATCCACCAAAGACTTGTGGACCTTGGGTAAATGATAAAATATAGGAGTGCGGGGGTGATCAGAATATAGAAATTTAAATTCATATTTTGTTAAAACACCCTCTTCCAAGGCTGAAGTCAGGTGTTGTTTGAAAAACACCTGATAACGTGATGTGGGATCATCTGGCAAGGGAGAATAGGAGGCAGAGTCACCCAGGTGTCGACAGGCCTCTGATAGGTAAGCCGATCTATCCTGGATGATTATGCCCCCACCCTTGTCAGCCTGTCTAATAACGATGTCCCGATTTTTCTTCAAATCACAAAGTGCATCCAATTCACCTTTAGATAGATTCTGATTGAATCTATACGGTTTCCTGCACAATGACTCAAAATCTTTTAATACTAAATTGTAGAATGCATCAATGTATCCTCCCTTGGATTGATAGGGAAAAAACAGTTACTTCGGCCTGAATGGTGAATGCATAATAATTGCATCCCCATCCAGATCCATATCCAATGTATGTGTTGAATGTACAGAAATATCAAATTTATCAAGAGTATTGTTGAAGGAACCCGGTGTTCCCTCCGACTCAATCAGTAAGTCTATGAGGGCCTCTAGGCAAACCTCCTCCAGTGTACTAGTAACAAATGTGGATCTTGCCAGTTTTTTGTTTTTATCTTGAATATTAAAATGGCGTTTAAGCGTAAGTTTTCTAATATAACTGTTAAGATCCACAAATAATTGGAAGGCATTGGGGCCTGTGTTGGGTGCAAAGGAGAGTCCCTTTTCCAGAAGTAGTGTCTGGTACAGGGACAATTGAAATGTAGAAAGATTAAATATCCCACTACTTTCTGGAAGGGTTAATTTTCTTCTGTTCTCCTTTTTTCTCTGGATGACTCTCCCGCTTCTAACTTCCCTGCCCCTCTTTTTCCTAAGAGGGCTGGTTTGTTGGGCATCCAAAGTGGATAAGATTTTTCCTTTTCCTTCTCTTTTATAATTTTCTCCTTCGTGTGGAGTCCTGTCTAAAAAATGTGTAGATTTATGTGTATCCCTACAATCCTTAGGTCTAGCACCCTTATCAGCATTAGAGGGGGGGGATTGATTCACTCACCCCAATAGTAGGGAGTGTCTCCACCTCTAGAACAGAGAATTTGTTCCCAGCGGCCTGATTACTACCTGTACCTTTAAGCAAGGTATGTTGTTCCAGGCGATGTATCAGGCCACCAGAACCAGACCCTCCGGCTTCACCAGATCTTGACTGATGCTTATCATGGGTTCGCACCTGTGAATGAGAATGATATTTACCCTTTTTATTAAAATTCTTAAAACTGTTTGGTCGTTTCCAAACCCTCACTTTGTCAGTGGCATAGTCTTCATTGTCACGACTCAACTTACTTTTTTTCCTAGCCGTTAAATCCTGTTCAAAGTTTTTTACTAGTTTAATAGTCAAATGATCCAGTTCTTTAAACTCTTGATTTTCTGAGTAAGGCAACAATAGTGCCTGAATTGATTCAATCTCAGTTTCAAGTATCTTTACTTTTGTATCTCTAAAATCTATCAAAAGTCTCATCAGTGAGAAGGAACAGGAGTCAAGTGTATTATTTCAGCTATTAGAAAATTCCATATCAGTTTCAAAAGTCGGACTTTTAGTTATCCTTAAACCTCGTGGAATAATTTTTCTATCTAAATAGTCTTGAAGTGAGAATGCATCCCACCAATGGCGCATTTCCTCTTTCAATAAATTTTCTAATTTGAAACATTGTTCCTTAATATTCAATATCTACAGATATATTCTCATCATCAATTATTGGAGAGGAAATTAAACCTGTCCTTCTAGTTTGTCTCTCTAGGGCTGTTTGCATCATTTTGAAAAAGTGCAATAAATTATATAGATTATATATTAAATATAATGACACCTGTGTCAAACTATAGGCTGCTACTTAAGGTTAAAGTGTAGTTACAAGAAAAAGAGTGATTAAAGTAGCGTCAATCGTGAAACACTGCAATAATATTTGATAATAGCAAGTGTAAAAAATACAAATAAACCTATAAAAAAGAATAAAATTCCCATAAAATAAAAATATAAACAAACTAAAATATACACTCTAATATGACAAATATACATACATAATAAATAAAATAATAAATAGTCCAAGTGTAATGTCCAAACCCTAAGGTAAGTCCTGATAGATGTAAACAGGATAATGTACAGAATACAGGGGTCCACGGCAGCTCTCAATTGGAAGAACCAATTCCAATGCAGTATCTACAAGAACAAAAAGAGAGTGCATGACCCATAGTGTACACGTCCATAGATCATTCCAGGGGGATCAAGGCCATTGACTTCTGGCTCAGCACGGATTCCTCTATTCCTATTAATCACAAGAATTTTATATTAGAAAGTATTATGTTTATTTTAGCTCACAATTATTTTTCTTTTGAGGATTATTTTTATTTGCAAATCTGTGGAATGGCCATGGGTACGAGGTTTGCCCCCAGCTATGCCAATCTCTTTATGGGATATTGGGAGGAAACATCTATTTGGCCAAATCTGGAGCTGGGGGCGGGCCTCGTATACTATGGCCGCTTCATCGATGACATTATTATTATTTGGGAGGGTGATGTCACAACTTTTTCTGATGTCCTGAGTTTTTTTAATCACAATGATATGGGCTTGAAATTTACATTCGACATTAGTCCTAAATCTGTGTTTTTTCTGGATCTTGTTTTAACTTCAGATCCAGAAGGTAACATCATTACTACCACACATTTCAAGTCAGTTGCAGTCAACAATTACGTTCATGCTACTAGCAATCATCATGCACAATGGCTCAAAAGCATACCCCTGGGACAGTTTCATCGTCTTAAAAGAAACTGTTCCAGGGAAAGTGACTTCATATGTCAATCAAAGGATTTGAGCGATACATTTTTGTTGAATGGATATGATCCCGGTCTTGTCTGTGACTCTTTCGACAAGGTGAGGTCTTCTGATAGATCATCATTACTTAAGAAATGCTCCATTAATAAACATACAAGTTATAATACTCCTAAGAGTGTATCATTTAATACAGATGGGGTTTCACGGTTTATTACCACCTTTAACCAATCCCACAGATCCATTCAGGGTATTCTTAATACCCACTGGAGCATTTTAAAGTATGATCCACATTTAGGCAGCATACTTCCAGAGAAAATACCTATTGTTTATAGGAAGGCTAAGAACATCAAAAATATTCTAGCTCCGAGTAAATTGATATCTACTGGTGCGACTGCCAGTGCCATATCTGTGGGCCAAATGGGTAACCATAGATGTGGTAGGGGTCATTGCATCACGTGCAAACATCTTACTACTAAATCGGAGTTTGTCTCCCTTCAGAAGACTGGACGATATGATGTAAAGGGCAACATCAACTGCCTGAGTACATTTGTCGTCTATCTCGTACAATGTGGTTGCGGCCTTTAATATGTTGGCCGCACCACTCGATCCCTTAGTACTAGATTCCTGGAGCACAGGAGGAATGTGATCAACGGTGTCACTACCCAGAGTTTACCTAAACATTTTACTTGCGTACATCACAAGGATCCTGAATCCTTAACAATTATGGGTATTGAGCACATTCCTCCTGTTGCACTAGGAGGAGACCGTTTTAAATCTCTTTGTAGAAGGGAGACATTTTGCATCCACCGATTGGGGACACTTACCCCCGGTGGTCTGAATGAATGTCTGGATACCAACACTCTGGTATAAGCATTAGTTTGGTTCTGGTTCTGTGCCCTCTGGTTTACTCCCTGCGATTCATACAGCCCCATTCCATCCCTTTTTGCTTTCCATAATTCCTCTGTAAACCCCCTCCCTCCCCCCCTCTCCGGCCCCTTTCCTACCTGTCCCTATCCTCCCTCCCCTCCTTTTTCTCTCCCCCCCCTCTTCCCTCCCCCCCTTTTTCCCTTCCTTCCCCTCTTTTCCTTTCCTTTTTTCCCCCTTCCCTCCATTCCGATTAATTAACTTAATAATAATCACATCCTGTCTAGCCAAAATATTTTTCGCACTTGGTTTCTGTGTGTGCGCACACATTTTTGTATATATGCTTTGTGCACGCAGTATTTGTGCTTGTGCTTGAATGTGTGCAGGTGTGTCTGCACACACAGATATTATTAGATTAATGGGTTGATATTGATAGATATTATGTTATATTTAAATATGTATTTTATGATTATTATATGTTTGTACACACTGTGACAAATGCCCCTCTTTTGTAGCGCTGACGTCTGTCTGGGTTCTTCCCGACACAGTCTTCTAGGGTTATTTATACAAAAAACAGGATCATGCAAAGTATTATGCTGCTTAACTCAGGCTTCTGCCTGCTTTATTTTCATCCAAGTAAGGTACTGCAGCTTTAACAAGTGTAGATTAGAGGTACTCAGATACTTTCATTCAGCAGTTCACTCATTTCAGTGTTACAGTATTTCCCACACTGTTATTTTTGAGAAATAAAACCAAAATCATATAAACAAAATCCTATCCCTTTCAGGGATCTAACTACACATCAGAATCAGTCTCTCCACTGTGGGAGGCGATTAGACATTGGATACAGAGACTGTTTGATCTCACCATTCCCCCAGACCCGTGGTTTTTCCTCCTGAACACGCCATTGACGGGCCTTTCCAAAGCAAATAACAAACTAATTGCCCATTTTGCAATTGCAACGCGGTGCGAGATCGCAGCATTATGGAAACAATCTGATATCCCAACCATCCCAAAGATTCGGAATCGAATTTGGTTCATTTGCCAGATGGAAAAATTAACGCGTTTAGTTAATGATACTGGTGACAATTTTCTAAAAGTCTGGACGCCTTGGCTGGCACAGACAGATATCCCGGGGATTGAGAGGTCCTCAATATGGCTCTGATAACAGTAGATGCGTTCTCCTTGGGAGGGACTTACAAGAGGTATTCTATACACCCAAGACCCCTTATAGCAGCATTATAATATAAGTATTGTGAGAGACGACTCAGCTTGCAAACATCTGTGATGCTTGGCACGGGACCACGTGTCGCATATACTGCTAACACACTCCCCCTACCTCACCCCCAACCTACCCCTTTCCCCTCCCCACCCTGCCTCGACCTCCCTTTTCCTTATATTTTTTTTTTTTTTGTGAGTATGTATTGTCTCCCCTTTTAAGTTGAGTTATAAGTGTCTGTTTGTCCATTTAAGTAGAGTCGGCTTGGACTATATGGTCCACACCAAAATACCCGGAAGACCGGGTCCCGAAGCACAGCAGGACCTCGCTGTTACTCACACAGTTGTTAAAATATTGTTTGCATACAAGACAAAAGTATTCTGTAATGTATTTTATGCTGTTTTGATTCAATAAAATTTAAGTTATAAAAAAAAAAAGAATCAGTCTCTCTAACAGCTGCTGGAGCAACAGCAATAAACATTTGTTTTGTCTTATCTGTTCGTGGTGGGAACTCGGTCCCAAGTGTCCAGGCAAATCCTCTGGTACTGTGATACTTGGAGGGGCCGTCCACCCCGAACTGGATTCCGGGGAGCAGCGATACCCCCAGCCTCCAGGCTCTAAGGAGAGAGTGAAATGCAAACCTCTCTGTTCTAAATACCTGTGTTAGTGATTAGGAGAGCAGGTGAGGGAGAACTAGACCCATTGTAATCTGTGGTCTGGATTTTCCATCCAGCTGCCTGAGTTAATGTGAAGCTTGGGAACGGATCATTTTTAACTATTCCTGCACTTTCTGACCTAAAATGGGGCAGAAAACTGCCTAACATCTTTGGACTATGTCACATATCCCCCTCCCCAGCTCACACCTACTGTGGTGAGCGACCATGGACCTCACTGGGGTGAGCGTCCTACCTGAAAAACTTGAGCTAACTCCTCAGTACAATATTAAGTATTCACATGACACGTATATGAACTTTTCCCACGGCAATTATGGACAATAGGTTTCGTCATAAGAGACTATACTTGGCAAACATATTTTGTTGCTCTCTATTAGGGAACTACTTTGAAAAATAAATGTCTAGCACACATTCTTATAACCCAGGATATGCTAAATATACTCACAAAACCAGTCAGTTTTTATTACCTCCCTGGGTTTTTCTACTCTAGAATATGAACCTCATTATATATTTACCAACCGAAAAGGGCATTTTTCCTATATTGTAAGCTACCAATATATATATAACTAACTACACTCATTTCCACGCCCACCCACCCACACCATTGGTTATTGAGGCAAAAAGTGACACTGTGTGCTCATTTGCATGTCATTTCCCAGAATCCCTTGCTGCAGTGGAAGTGCTGTATGCTGGGTGATGATGGGGAAAGGCGGGGTTGCAGACCTGCCTAAGACATGCAGATGAGCATACAGTTATATTTGCATATTTGCTTTCCTGTGGAGGGTTTTTGTCACTTTTTTTACTCACCATAACTTAACTCAGTATTATGGTTTAGCCTATCCCATAGCCTCTCTTGCATTCCCAGTAAAATCAACCCCACACTGATGAGACCCATCAAGGTCGAAACAGCTGTCTGTGGGTGGTTTTCTGGGTATGCACCTTAACCCTGGCTGTGCTCAAAGCTGTGACCATGCAGCAAGCTTAAGCCTATAGGGAACCATGTTAAAAATGGTTATTGAGGCAAAAAGTGACACTGTGTGCTCATTAGCATGTCATTTCCCAGAATCCCTTGCTGCAGTGGAAGTGCTGTATGCTGGGTGATGATGGGGAAAGGCGGGGTTGCAGACCTGCCTAAGACATGCAGATGAGCATACAGTTATATTTGCATATTTGCTTTCCTGTGGAGAGTTTTTGTCACTTTTTTTACTCACCATAACTTAACTCAGTATTATGTTTTATATATATATATTTTTTTTTTTTATAAACTACAGCCTTGTAATCTTAAGGGCCATCAACCCTGTATAGTAATTTGTAGTTTAGCTACATTTTCAACACAGAGAACCAATATAACATTGCAATATTGCCAAAATGCTTATTCTAGAGGCCTAATATAGCATAAGTACACTAGCTTATTTGCAAAGTTAAGTGTCCGTGACATAGTCCACACGTGTAATAACAAAAAAATTCGGTCAATTCCCCAAACACATTTTTTTTTTCTTTGACTTCCAGTCCATTACATTCCCTGACTTTATTTCATAGCCCGCTGCAACCTGCAAATGACTGGACTGTTTCTTTAGCTTCTGACGGAACTCTGGGACCGGATAGTCTTTGTCTTTATATTGTGGCCCAGAGTGGCGAGATCCAGAAAAATTCAAGCTCAGCGTTGACCTTCGTCCTTTTGCTTTGCAACCTTTGAACCTTTATGGTACTCTTACTGCCATGTATTTTCTCACGACCATCACTCTCAGAGATTTGGGATTTCCCCTCTGGGACAATTATATGGTACTTAGAAGATGAAGCACTGATTACCTTGATGGGGCTCTCACTAACTCCGGCTGTACCCTGTGGCATTTTACCTTTGCAGCCGGCAGGCATGTAGTCTTGGGCCTCTCTTTCCTGAGGCCTACATTTATTCAGGCGGAAGTACCGCTGTATAACCAGTGACGCATTTCTCAGGGTTTGATAGCGAATCCTGTTCTGTGTCATCCTAGTCAGAGACTGGATTTTTATAGTTGCTCCTTTCATAATGAGGAACCTGTTTCGTACCATGCGGGCACGGTAGAATGATTGAAGAACACAGGCTGCTTTATTCCGGCGATTAAACTGACGAATTTTCATCCCTCTGTAAGCAGCCTGTAGGATGATAGTTGCGGCGCGTTTACGCCGATAATTTTCTCTTTCCCTTCTTCCTTGGATAAGAGCTTTGCAGTGCTTCTGAATTATTCTAATGCTTTTCTCCTTTTTCAAAACGTTAAGTTCCTCCACGAGAGAATTCTGTTTTGTGCATACATGTCGCAATTCTGTTCTCAGAGCGTCCATTTCTTCCTGGTGCTGGCTCTGAGTGTGCATCAATGCATTCTGTAGTGCTTCCTGCACTTCTAATTTTTCCTGAGTCAACTGTTTCTTTACTTTTTCTGCTTGGTCAGTCAAATCTGAATTTTCCAATTTCAGACTCTCATTTTCTTGCTTTACAGTCTCTAACTCACTTAGGACAATCTCATGGGTTTGCTTCACCATTCCAAGCTCTGTGTTCAGACCGTGGCCCTCCAGGCGTGAGTTTTGCACCTCTGTGCTGAGCGCGTGAACCTCTTGTAGAGCCTTCCAGTATTTCTGTTTTAGGATAGCAATTACGATGTTGACTTTTTCCAGACTAGTCGTCACCTCTTCCAGCTCACTCCGTAAGAGAGACTCTGTTTTCTTCAAAGCCTCGTACTCCTGTAAAGCTGGAAGTATACACCTCTGTAACTCGGCGTTCGCTTCTCGCTCCTTGTTCCAACATTCTCGCA